>NW_006408577.1:15034078-15043850 GCF_000296735.1 Chrysochloris asiatica | reverse complement strand
TTACGGGAGTAGAAAGCCTCATCTTTCTCCCGTGGAGCGGCTGGTAGTTTCAAACCGCTGACCTTAAGGTTCGCAGCCCGATTCGTAACCACTACGCTACCAGAGCTCCTTACTCTACCAGAAATTATACTTTTACATGCAGAATCTCATTGAGTCCTCCAAACAGAAGATACTACTTTTTCCTTATTTTCCAAAAAGAAAACTGCAGCAAAGGAAGTTTAAAGAGCCTTGTCTAAAGGTAACCACTCACAGAGAACAGTGTGGAGTATCAGGGACCCAGTTCAGAATCTGAGTGTTTATATTTTACATTATAATACCAATTCATAACATCAAAGCAGTGTACAGTAAATTCAAACAACTACTTTGAGAGGTTTTGTTGGTAATATCAAACATGGACAACTGTCTTTCAAATCAATTCTTAAACTAAATTATAACGAGTCCAAAAGAAATGAGATATTCTCACTGCCTTCCTCTTCTCCCTCCTAAAGATCTTGGTTCCAAATAACTTTTTACCCTATTAATATTCAACACTGATTCTGCAATTTGGATTTCAAAATAGTTTAGTCTTAGCCTACAAGAATGTTCTACTGCAATCCATGGCATGTATGAGCAAGAAAAAAAAATTCCTGAGCTGACAGCTGCTCTTTGTAAAATGGGTCAGGGAAATCGTATCATAATGACTGGGAGGGGTGGGAATTGACAAAGGATTAGAGAACTAACTTTGTTGTTCTGGTTTGGTTGTCTTACTTTTGTCACTGATTTGTGATCAATGAACAAAACCTAACGATCCCTTTAGTACTGGTACCCTGAATCAGCTACAACAAAATTTCTCTACTGATAAACCAAAGCATACATTTCAATTACTTAAGTGTAGATCTCAAATGCTTGGAGGGGGGCAGGGGGGACAGATTTCTGAAAGATCAAGTTAGTGAAAATCAGTAAGAGATGGTTCTTCCTTTAAAAAAAATAAAACGTTCTCTATTGGGTAGGCAATAAGAAGTCTGTATTGGTTATGGTAATACTAGCTGTTGTAGTAAGATAAACTTTATAATCTTAGTGGTTTCACATACTAGATGATTTTTTCTTGCTCACATAAAAGTTCAATGGGCAAAGGCAGTAGGCTCCACACAGTCATTCAAGGAACAAGACTGCAGAGACCCTAGCATCTTCAAACATGGCTTCCAAGGTCACCCTGACTGTCAACATCCAGCTGGCAGAGAAGGGAGGAAATGATAGCACATGGGAGATATATGGTCTACAAGCTTTGAAATGCACACATAAATTCTGCTCAAATACCACTGGGTAGAATTAGTCTTATGGACACACCCAACTGCGAGGGAGGCTGGGAAATAAAACCTAGCTATGTGTCCTTGAAGGAAAGGAAACAGAACAGGTGAATAGCAAGTCAGTCTCTGTCAGAGTCAGGGCCAGGGCCAACAACAATGAAAATTCCAGTTATCAGAAGAACTGGCAACAGTTGCAATAATCTTCTGTGAGCCACAGAAAGAACTTTAGATAAGACACAACTATTGTTAAAGGTGAACATTTCCACAGAGCACTGGAGAACTAATTTTGTTGCTGTTGTTCTGGTTTGGTTGTCTTTGCTTTTCCCACTGGTTTGTGCTCATTGAACAAGACCTAGAACAAGACTGGTACCCTGAAGCAGCTATGACAATTTTTCTCCAGTGCGCAGTACTATAAGCAGAATTGTCTTCATTCATTCAACATTATTTATTGAACACCTGTAACATGTGCCAGATGTCCTGCTAGGCTTTTAAGATATGATGATATACCAACACACATGGGGTCCAAATATCCATGAAAAAATGGAATGAAAAGATAATGGAATTTTTCAAGAACTTTTTGAAACCCCCTCATATGGCTCCAGCCACCCCAACCAGGTAGAAAGGGGCAGCATTTACCTTAACATGGAGCAGATTGAGCTCCTGTAGGAAAGCAGACATCCAGCGCCTGGCACAGGACTTAGCACATAATGGTATTTAAATGGTATTCAAAGCTGAAAGTACGGAGGAAGTGGACTACAGTTGGATATGAAGAATGCATTTGTGGACCCCAATATACCCTGGATATGATTGAAGAACACTTCCAAAACCTTACATAAAAGAGGAAAATGAAGCACTAGAGCTCTTCTATAGAGCTTTAACTTAAAAGTTTCTCTTAAGAAATGTGAATTACTTTATCTTAATAAAGTTTACTTTGTCGGAGATTAGTATTGCCACTCCTGCTTGTATACTGTTGCAGTTAGCTTGGTAAATTTTTTTCCATCCTTTAACTTTTAGTCTGTTTTTGTCTTTGTGTGTAAGGTGCATCTCTTGCAGGCAGCATATTGAAGGGTCTTGTTTTCTTATCCATTCTGCCACTCTCTGTCTCTTCACTGGTGCATTTAATCCATTGACATTCAATGTAATTATCGATAGGTATGAATTAATTGCTGCCATTACATTACTTTTTTGGTGGTGCTGTTCATTTTTTTGTTCTGCATGCCTTCTTGTGTTGGGTTTGTAGTTTTTGTGCTATTTGTCAGTTTCTTTTTATATTTCATGTTTGCTTGTTCTGCTTGGAAATTCATTTTGATGGTAAGTTGTGATGTATTAACTTTCTTTGAGGTTACTTTATAGTCTGCTAACTTTTCTCTCCGTTTAAGATAATCCATTGTATCCTGTATTTTACCTGACATTCTCACTACCTGGGTCTCTGTTGCTACATTTGTCCCTTCTTTGACATTGATATAATTTTGATCTTCGGTTGACCTCCCAGCTCCTTTGAGTTTGTTGTTGTAGTCTTGTTCTGTTCTGGACTCTACTATCTGTTAACTGTGTTCCAGGTGGTGTTTCCATGCCTGTCAATCTCTGTTGTCTGTTCTTGTTGGTTTTCAGTCCACAGAACTCCCTTTAGGATGTTTTGAAGTGCTGGGTTGGTTTTGATAAAATCTCTCAGATTCTGTTTATCATGAAATGTCATGATCACACCATTGTATTTGATTGATAATTTTGCTGGATAGATGATTTTTGGTTGACAGTTTTTTTCTTGTAGGGCTTTGTTTATGTCTTCCCATTGCCTTCTTGACTGCATGAATAGGTTTGTTCTGAAGAGTCAGAGCTTAATCTAATTTGCTTGCCTTTATAAGAGAAGTAACATTTCTCTTCTCCCTGGCTACTTTCAGTATTCTTTTCTTGTCTTTGATTTTGGAGAGATTGATTTTTATATGTCTTGGTGACTTTCTTTTGGGGTCTATCCATCCTGGGGTACGTTCGGCTTCTTGAATGCATATCTTCTCATCTTTCAAGATGTTAGGGAAATTTTCTTCCAGAAGCTCTTCAACTATCTCCTCTGTGGACTTCTCTGATTCTTCCTGTTCCGGAATGCCAATAATTCTTAAGTTGTTCCTCTTCATGTTATCCAGCATGAATCTTAGAGTCTCTTCAGATTTTTTTATCCCTTTTTCCCACTTGCTCTTCTATCTTAGTAGTATTGAGAGATTTGTCTTCCAGCTCGCTAGTTCTGGCTTCCATCTCTTCTGTTTTGCTCCTTTCCCCTCTCTTTCAGCGTATTGTCCATTTCTGATATCTTATTATTGATCATCTGGGTGTCTCCTGGTGAATATGATCAGGAGATAGGCTTTCCTTTTCACATGTAATGCTTACCAGGTATTGTTGGTTCTTGTCTCAGTGGTGGAATATTATGGGGTATGCTTATAGCTTGGCTGTATGGCCACGATTGCTGTCTCTTCTTGGGTAATGTAGGGAGAAAAGGCTCCCACCTCCAAGAAAGATGTTTTAGCAAAAGGACCAAAAGCAGAAGTAATACAAATGCACAAACAAAAATCACCACTTTGGAACAGAAATGAAGCTGTGGTCGACTGTCCCGAGCTACAAAGGCAGTGTGTGTCGAAGGTAGAAGCCTCCAGCAGGGAGTGGGGGTATCCTCTGTCTCAGGACCCTCCTCTAGTCACTACAGTAGAGGTGCACAGGTAGATATATTGGGGAGTTAATGGGAGAACGATTGTCCACTATTTTTGTCTTTGAAGCTCAGTTAGGTATCTGCGTGTGCACAGTGCAATTCTCAGGATGGTTGAGTCCTTTTATGCTGGGGTTTTACAGATTGCTTTGAGTTGGTCCTGTGCCGGGAGCTCAGGCAGCACAGCAGCCGCTAATGGGGCCTCGAACCGCAAGGTCAGCAGCTTGAAACCACCAGCTGCACCAGGGGAGAAAGGCGAGGTGCTCCGCTCCTGCACAGACCCACAGCCCCGAAACCCCGCATAGGGTCGTCTGGAGTCAGAACCTACTCCACAGTGCACTGCTGCGAAGGGTCCTGCTGGGCAAACTTTTAGGTCTGTGGCTCCGCGGGTGATGTCATAAGTCACCGCCACGCTCCCGCTCTCTGTACCGTGGGAAAATTGTCCTGCCTGATGTCCAGGCTGAGCAATGATGGTGGAACAGGGAGAAAAAGGGAGAAATGTATAGTCCCTGAGTCTTTTTTTTTTTTTTTTCTTCTTCTTTTTTTTGCAAATGCCTTTGTACCACTTTTAGTGTGGTTTTCTGACTCGGACTGGCTTTAGCCCAGCCCTCTAAACTCTGCCAGGGTGGGGTAGTTGCCAAGGGAGTCCCATCTCCAGATTCGTAACTTGCAGTATTTTCCTTAATATCATAATTTTTTCACTTGCGAGTGTGGGAAACTGACGTCCTGGATCTTATGGTAGATCCCGAGCTCTGGAGTTGTTCTATGAGCGCTTCCTTCATGAGCTCCCCCTCCCTTCTCAATGGAGCGTACCCTACCTGGTTTTCACTGCTATCACCCAAACCGCAAATCCTCCAAGAAATATGTTTGGAACCCTAATAAGTTTATTTTACATGCTAACATTATACCAACCATTCCATGGAAGAAAGATGAGGCTTTTTGCTCCTGTAAAGATTCACAACCTTGGAAACCCTATACAAGGTCACTAGGAGTCGGAACTGCAACATTATACCCTAAGCAGAACTTAAAGATTTTAAGAACCTATCAACTCACACTGAATGCACATGTTCATTGTTCCCTCCATATGAAGCCATCATGAGAACTGCTTCTACATCAAAGCTAGTAAGAACTTACTTCCTCAAAAACTGACTAGTCATGTTTCCCTTATAGTCACCAGGCTTCAAAGCCTAATTTACAGCTAATTTAATGCACAATAGCAGTCTCACTTAAAAATGAATCTTCAAACTGAATGACCAGAATATCCTGTAGCAGCAAGATGACAAGACTTGGTCTCATGTATTTTGAACAAGTCCTCAGGGTTTGAAACCAGCCCATAGAAAAGAACATGCTGGGTAAAGTAAAGGGTCACCAAAACAGAGGAAGCCCCTCAATGAGATGAACTGATACAGTGTCTACAACCATTGGCTCAAACCTAGCAATGACTGTTAACTGGCACAGGACCAGGCTGTGTTTCATTCTGTTCTGCGTAGGCTTGCTGTGAGTCAGAGCTGACTTGATGGCTCCAACAGCAGCCAAATTTTACTTTTATGGTTATTTTATATAATCTAATATTTACTGAGGGCTATATGCCAGCTACTATGCACTAGTGCATATCTCTGGAGAATTTTAAAAGCACAAGGCATGGTTTGTATACTCAAGAGGGTACAACAAAGTGCTAAGTTGGTTCATAAGATGAGAATCAGTCAGAAAAGGGAGAACTAAATGTAGATGCAGTTGCCAGAAAATGATGTTTGAAATAAAACTAAAACTCATTGTTGGGTCAGTCCCAACTCATAGAAACCTTATAGGATAGAGTGGAACTGGAAAGATAAGAGTGTTTTCAAGGCTGTTAAGTCTTGGAAATAAATTCTCACATATATGAGTAAATAAATGATTTTGACAAGAATGCCAAAATTATTCAGTGGGAAAAGGGTAGTCCTTTCAACAAGGCTGTTAAGTCTTTACAGGTGGACTGCCACATATGTATCCCAGGGAGTGACTTATGGGTTCTAACGACCGACATTTCAGCTAGTCGCCAAGCATTTACATACTGCACCACTAGGTCCCCATAATTCTTGGAGAAGGTGATGTTGAACTCTAAATGGACAATAGCAATTTCTATTTTGAAGAAAATGCTAAATGTAAACTTTTAGTAACTTCTGAAACATGGGGTAAATAAGAATAAAATCGCTCTATTATAATATGTTGTTGTAATGCTGTAATGTGCTGTGGAGTCGGATCCGACCCATAGCGAACCTGAACAGGGTTTCCAAGGCTGTAAATCTTTATGGGAGCAGAAAGCCTCATCTTTCTCCCATGGAGTGGCTGGTAGTTTTGAACTGCTGACCTTGAGGTTCACAGCCCGATTCGTAACCACTATGCTACCAAATATGTAAGGTCCTTTAAAATAAAAATTAACTTTAACAATAACATCAATGACTATTTATCCCAATGTATCCATTGAAATGCTGAGTTTAGAGCATCTCTCTAAGAAATTGTTTTCATGTAGCAAGCTACCTGGGTTTTAAAAGTTAAGTCTGACACTGAGCAGTAGAATCAGGAAAGCCTCCAATACAGATTGGTAACAAATACAAATTTCAATTAGGATACCAATCTAGAATTTCAACTGACTGATAAGGTTGCATGGTAATCCTCTTATAATTTCTCCTTGCTCTTTCAGAACTTAAAAGCAAGGAAAACATGGTTCTTGTTCAGTTGAATAGGCATGCTGAACACGAAAAAGAGAGTAAAGTTTCATTAAGTGTCAGCTCAAGGCCTCCTACTGGTGACATTAGAAAGCTGTCTTTTATTGGAATCTTTGCCCAACTCCTATTGATACAGTACCATGCAGAGATGGAATGGACACAGACCTCATTTTTACCCTTTGGTGCTTGAATCATTAATGCAAGTAACCAAAAAATGCCTGTTTACTTAAAGCAGCGCCTAAGCAGACTTTTCCCTTCATCCTTTGAAAAAGCAAAATGGCTTCTAGCTACAAATGGGACAACACCCTCTGATTCATTTCCTCTTTCCCAGGATCCAAGAAACAGCCTTCAGTGTGTGAACACACACCCAACTCCTAAGGTAACATGCTGCGTTAAAAAGTCTATGCAAAATAGGAAGCCCAGAGTGTCTGCTAGAGCTGATTGATGCTCACTACATGATTCTCCCCTCATCACCATCCTTCCTTGGGCACTGACTTGTGGCTCATGAAAAGGGCTTGTGGTAGGAACAAAAATATACCAACATCACCTGCTGGCCCCACAGGAGGAAACAGCTCCTGCCAAACATCGGATAGATTTATGTACAGAAATTCACACTCAACTTCCAGCTTGGGATTCTGGGCCATAAATTCCTTCCCCACCACACTAAACATATGCACATACACAATACTCTATGGATTACAAATTAAAAGACGTATTTAACTTGTCAAAAAAAAAACACGAGGGCTTCCAGTACGGCAGGTCAGCCGGGAAAGTAAGGTAGGGACGGGGCTCCGGGGAAAAACAAGTGGGATCTCACAAATGAAACGTTCATATACCAGTCCCATGGCTTTTAAACTATCATAAAGTCTCCTGCACTTACATTTTTTAGAAATCGCGCTAATAAGGATAAAGAAAGACGCGTATTTTGGGACTCTTGCTTGCGGGTCCGCGGGTCAGCCCTGCGACTGCAGAGTTTAGAGGGTGGGGCCAGGGCCAGCCTGTTAGGGAAGCGGCATCTGGGGGGGGGGGAGGGGAAGGGCAAGAGGTGACCTAGCTTCCCCCCACCCCAAGTCTCCCCGCCCTGGCTTGATATCCCAATAAAAACCAGCCGGGTGCAGTTCACCCATGCACAGAGAGTGTGAGAAAGACGGTGGCGGCTTTTTGACATCATCCATTATCCCCCATCCGTCGCTGCATCTAAGCCCCCTGCCCCCACTCCTAGCAAGTAGCGGGGATCCTCCAGCGGCTGTGCTGGTGGGCCAGGGAACAGAAATAGTTAACCAAAGCCACATATCTGCTCCGACGTGGTGATTTCTGTCCAGGCGTTTATATTACTTCTACTTTTAGTCCTCTGGATTACACATCCCTCCTAGAGGTGGGAACTTATCCTCCCTACGTCCCATAAGAAGCAGCAGCAATCTTGGCCATATAGTCAAGCTACAACATAATACTCCACCACCTAGACAAGACCCAACAGCATATGCTACACATTACTGACGAAAAGGGAAGCCCATCTCCTGATCCTATTATTATTATTATTAATAAAACAATAACCATGACCAATAAGAAACAATCAACTTTATCGAAGCATGTCCAAAAACAAAAGAGGGGAGCTGATGCAAATGAACTGGAGACAGACAAAGTCTTTATAGAGGAGGAGGAGGAGCGGGTTTTGGATATGCCTGAGAGGGAATTCAGAAGAATGATATGGAAACAAATTCAAATAATCTGAAAAGGGGTCAAGGAAAATAAAGAAGAAGTAAAAATATTCTCCAGGAACAATCAAATAGGATTGGCACGGCATTGGAAACAATTCAAAACGTGCAAAAAGATGCCCGGGTGATCAATAATAAGATATCAGAAATAGACAATAGGCTGAAAGGGGAAGGGAACAGACTAGAAGAGATGGAAGCCAGAACTAGCAAGCTGGAAGACAGATCTCTCAATACTGCCAAGGTAGAAGAGCAAGCAGCTAAAAGGATAAAACAATCTGAAGAGAGTCTAAGATTCATGCTGGATAACATGAAGAGGAATAATGAAGAATTACTGGCATTCTGGAACAAGAAGAAACAAAGAAATCCACAGAAGAGATTCTTTCCCTAACATCTTGAAAGACAAGAAGATAAACATTCAAGAAGCCCAACATACTCCAAGAAGGATAGACCCCAAAAGAAAATCTCCAAGACATATAATAATCAAGCTCTCAAAAATCAAAGACAAGGAAAGAATATTAAAAGCAGCCAGGGAGAAGAGAAATATAAATATAACCTATAAAGGCAAGCAAATAAGATTAAACTCTGACTATTCAGAACAAACCGTGCAGGCAAGAAGGCAATGGGGAGACATATGCAAAGCTCTGCAAGAAAAAAACTGTCAACCAAGAATCGTCTATCCAGCAAAACTATCAAATATGATGGTTTGATCAAAACATTCCAGCATAAACAGAATTTGAGAGATTTTTATCAAAACCAACCCAGCACTTGAAAACATCCTAAAGGGAGTTCTGTGGACAGAGAACCAACAAGAACAGACACCAAACAGAGATTGACAAGCATGACAACACCACCTGGAACACAGTCAACAGATAGCGGAGTCCAGAACAGAACGAGACTACAAGGACAAAATCAAAAGAATGGGGTGATCAACTGAAGGCCAAAAACATATCAATGTCAAAGAAGGGACAAACACAGCAATGGAAGCCCAGGTGGTGAGGATGCCAGGTAAATTACAGGTTACAATGGAGTATCCTAAATGCAGAGAAAGTTAGTAAACTACAAGGTAACCCCAAAGAAAGCTAACACTCCACAACATATCATAAAAACGAATTCCCAAGGAGAACAAACGAACAGAGAAACTAGGAGGAAACTGATCGAAAACAACTCAGAAGACATAAAGCTAACACAGGAAAGAAAGCTGAACCAAAGAACGATCAGCACCGCTGAAAAAGTAACATAATGACAGCAATCAATTCGTACTTATCAATAATTACATTGAATGTCAATGGATTGAATGCACCAGTGAAGAGACAAAGAGTGGCAGAATGGATAAGAAAACAAGATCCATCAATATGTTGCCTGCAAGAGACACAC
>NW_006408577.1:15022713-15030920 GCF_000296735.1 Chrysochloris asiatica | reverse complement strand
GGGGATGTGGAGAGACTGGGACACTCCTGCATTGCTGGTGGGACTGCAAAATGGTCCAACCTCTCTGGAAAGCAATATGGCACTTCCTCAGAAGGTTGAAAATAGAAATACCATTCAGTCCAGCAATTCCTCTACTGGGTATTTACCCACAAGATAAACGAGCTACAACACGGGAAGATATATATGCACACCAATGTTCATAGCTCCACTATTTACAATAGCAAAAAGATGGAGTCAGCCAAAGTGCCCATCAGCTGAAGAATGGATAAACAAGCTATGGTACATACACACAATGGAGTATTATGCTACCTTGAAAAATAACAAGGAAGCTGCATGCCACTTCCTAACAAGGATGAACCTTAAGAACATTATGTTGAATGAAATTAGTCAGTCACAAAAGGAAAAATACTGCATAGGACCACTAATGTAAAAGACTAAGAAAAAGAACCCATACTAATCCACTAAAGTGGATTCTTAGTTGGTTGCTGGGATGTAGGGGTAGGGATAGTGGTGGGAGGGGAAGGTGGCACACAGGGCAGGGAATAGATACAAGATAATTTGGGTACTGGGTAGGGGGGTAATATACAAGTAGGGAGAGGAGAATCAAAGAACAAAGCAGATGGGAGAACAATTAGACAGGTATGAATGGGCTAAATGGGACAGAGGTAAAAAATGATATAGGCACAGCTTTGGAACAACAGGGCTCTGGAATAATGTTAAGATGCTTGGCTGTCTTTTGATTCATGGTTTTCCTTGCAATATATTATAAAACAGACACTGGAGGGGGAAAGAAAGGAATAACCAGAAATAACTTGGAAAGCTTGTAAGCCATCTTCTGCCTATAACTGACTGGAATACCTAAAATGGGGCTACAACATGCCCAGTGAAGGAGATTTCCTGAGGAGCCTCTGCACTACATGGGAGTATAGGTGGAAGCCCGAACCACATCCAGACCTTCAGAGATGGGAAATTTTCCACTTGAAAGGACAAGCAGACCAGCTGGGAGCAGCTAAAAAACCAGAAGATACTTCTTGAAAGAAGGACCTACAGGAAAAATACAAAACAATAAGGGCAATCCAACTGTTACCACAAGAACAAACAGGTTTCTTGCCCAGGAGACATCAAGGCAAGTGGTCGGGTCCTCTCAGTGCAAATTCTCCTCCAAGACTAAGACACAAGGGAAATATACGCTTTGATTGACAACCACGCACGTCACCCAGAAGGGGAAGTGACCGAAGAACATCAATGAAGTGGCGAGCTAAGCCCTACATCATTCAGCAAGCTACTGTGAACCCGGGTGGAGACCTGGTTGGCCAGTAGCGAGGCAACACCTGGGGACTCATGGGCTCAGAGTCAATGACACAGCCACAGAGGACTAGAGTGGAGAGCGGGGCGGATAAAAAGAGGCCGGACAGACGCAAGAACACCCACACTTGCAGATGATACCCACTTGACCTGGCCTCAATGAATGGATAAACAGAGCTCAGCCTGAAGAAGAAAGAAGAGGAAAACGCATCATCTGATAAAATTCGATAAACATAACCTACACCTATAAATGCAGTAGCTCAAAAGAGGAAACAAATCCCTGCTGCAAGAACTACTCCCACCCCCTCCACACAAAGGGCAGACAGGGAAGGGCAACTTGGACATTGGCTACCCAAAATGGGGGGAGGGATACAAAGGTAAGAAGTGACTGGCTTACAAGCTTTCAAGAGGGAACCTAGATCCAAAGGGCGTGGAGGAAGGTAGAGTCTCCAATGAATAGTATCCAGCCTGTCTAGGAAGGGCTGATGAAACGAAATACAGATGGGTCTCTTGTGATGCAATAATGAATAATTGTTATCAGGACTGATTGTGAGGGTTGGAAATCTAAAGGTGGGCATTTTGTAGCAAGGAGGGGAGTGATTAACTTTTCAGTCTAGGAGCGGAGGACCCTAGGACCATCAACGGAGAAAAGCGGAGAGCGGGATCCTACCCAGAGAAGCGGTGAGGCCTGAGATGGAGGCAGAGAAGATGAGGTCAAGAGATGGTGTGGCTGGGGACTCAGGATCAGGAGATGGAAAGGGGCTGAGGACTGTGGTGGGGGCGTGCAGGCTTACAGGGTTCACCCTTTGGTTTGGTGAGGATGCATGGACGGGATGGTAACTATGCCAATGAAATGATAGATGATGGAATGAATGTAAAGCTAATGTTCTCCCATGTAGACTATCACACAATTCACAATAAAACATTTATTTTAAAAAAACATGAAAACTCAAACACAGTTGCTGTTGAGTTGACTGTGACTCATGATAGCCTTGTGTGTTCCAGAGTAGAGCTGCTCATAGGGATTTCCTGAATGTAATCTTTATGGGAGCAGATCATCAGGCCTTTCTTTAGTGGTCCCTACTGCATGGATTCAAATCACCAACTTTAACATTAATAGTCAAGCAGAAACCATCTGTGCTGCCCAGGGACTCTCCTTACATACATATTTAACAGTAAGAATGAAAAATAATTCTGATCACAGCAGAGTCTTGTAAGGATTCACAACCCAAACCTAGTTTGTTGTTGTCAGTGTTGTTAGTTGACACTGAATCAATTCTTAGTCACAGAAAGATCATGGTTGCAGAGTAGATTTTCTCTAAAGAGTTTTCAAGACTGTGACCCTGTGGCAGGCCTGTCTTCCAAAGTACTTCAGGGTGGGCTCAAACCCGGGTAGAAAGGAACATAATAAATTTGGGCTTGATTTTTATCCAAGGTTTGTATTCCTTATCACAACCATAAATGTCTAAGTGCTTCTTATTCAAAAGTAAAGAAGGAAATCCCTATGGGATTTTTTAATGATATCTTGAAAAACAATATAAACATCCACCCATCTACCCTATTCAGTCATGTTTTAGGCACTTGTACCCACTGTCTTTCTAAAACAGGCTCTTTCTGGGCAGGAAGATGTACTATCTCACCTTTATATACATTTTTAAGACTCTCTTGTGTGGTACTGATTAGGATTCAAACACTAGAACTGCTGATTGTTTAGGATCAAAATAATCAATGATGAGAGACAGCACCCTTCAATGACCAAAACTAGGTCTTTGGTAATTGTTATTATTAAACTCTGTTGAGTTGATTCTTTTGATACAGGGTTTCTAAGGCTATACTTCTTGGTGGGAGCAGAAAGCCCCATCTTTCTCCCACAGAGCGACTGATGAGCTGGAGCTGCTGACCATTTGGTTTGCAGTCCAGTACCACAGAGTCACTGTACTCCCTTTGGTAATTAGCAGGTAATAATCCTAATCAAGGAGTTAAGGGACATCTTCTTTGACAGTGGAGTCCCAAAGTGGTACAGTTAATGTGCTCAGCTACTAATTGAAAATTTGGAGGTTCAAGATCACCAAGAAGCTTCCTGCAAGAAAAGCCTGGTGATCTACTTCCAAACAAGCCGCCACTGACAACTGTGGTGCACTGAATTACTGGATATGGCCCTTTTGGCTACAGTCTTTGTTGTTGTTAGATGCCATTGAGTCGGAACTGACTCATAGTGACCCCATGCACAGCAGAACAACACAATGTCTGATCCTGGGCCAACCTCACTACTGCTGCCACACTTGACGCCATCAATGATGCCACCTGGCTGATCCATCTCATTGGGGGTCTTCTTCTTTTTCTCTGACCCTCCATCTTACCCAGCATGACATCCTTCTCCAGCAACTGTTCCCTCTGGACAATATGTCCAAATTATGAGAGACAAAGTTTAGCCATCCTGGCCTCCAAGGAGCACCCTGGCTGCACTTCTTCCAAAACAGATCTATTGGTTCTTTTGGCAGTCCATGGCACTTTTAGTATTCTCCTTCAACACCACATGACTGGTGGGACCATATGAATAGACATATGGAACTTTACTGTGGGGTCGGTCAGTTTTTCCTCCTGCTGTGGTTAAATAAAGCCAGCTCAGAAGCAGGAACCAAGGTCTCAGTTCTATCAAGAAAGAAGAGTCAGGAATGGAGCTCATCCTTTGGACCCTAAGATCCTTATGTGCTGAACCTCTTCCATCCAGGAGACAAAGTTGTAACACCAGTGGAATGGAGGAGAAGCAGCACTTAATCCGATGAGCTAGGTCTGCTGACCCATGGAGCCAGGCACGTTGCCGCTGAGGCATATGTTGTAATGGAGTGCCCTCTGGGTATTTATTGGCAGCACTAAAGAAATGTCATTTTGTGACATTACTCGAGCAGGACAGAGGCCAAGAATCAGAGAGAGGCTTGACTGTGGCCATGGCTGAGAGGCATTCCTGACTGGAAGAACTGTGTCCTGAGCATTTCTGATCCTGAATTGTAACCTGTAACTTCCCTAATAAACCCATAACTGTGAGTATTGTCTGGAAGTTCTGTGTGGTCACTGCAATAGATTATAGTAACCAATAGAGAAATAGAAAGTGCTTTGGGAGGGACTGTTGGTATCAGAATTTAATAAAGCAGGTTAAAGGGTAGAGGTATGTCTGGCCACTTCATAGGAATTGGGCTTGGGCTGATAAGTTTGATTCTTCTTCCCCCTTTTGAAGTCAGAGGAAGTCAGGCAACACCACTACACCATTGTTACAACACAGTTACTATGGTAACACTTCTAGTCTGACACACATGGGGCTGCCATGAGTCAGAACTGCCTCAATGGCAATGATTTCATTTTTGGGTTATCAAGACATTGGGCTTGCTCTGTAATGAAATCATTCTGTGTTTTGTTATCATTGTTCACAAATTTTCTGCATCCTAAATAGAGCCACCATAAGCACAGAGACTTTACAGCCTTGTAAAGGTGGAAGAATCCAGGCTGGCAAAAAAAAAACAAAACAAAAAAAAAACCAGACACACACACAAGAAAAACTTTTCAGTCAGAAATGTATTCCTGTGACACAGAATTTAATCTATGTGGGTGATCCACTATTTTCCATGGGGTAGACATGAATCAAACAAAGGCACGGAATTTTGTTTTTATCCTACAGCCAAAATACTCAGCACTCACTTCTGCCAGGGAATGAAACTGTCCTCTCCAGTTTTAGATACAAAGAGTGCTGTGAAAACTGGTCACATAGATCCCTCTGTTAGACTAAGAGACTTCGTGTTTATGGATCCCCGACTTACTGGTTTCATTTCAGTAACTAGGTTTCTACTGGCACCAGGGAAGAAAAAAAATGAAGCATAGAAGCACAGATTGGAGCCTGACACAGAAACCAGAATTCCTGTTTAGATTTGGAACGTGGCCAGCTCCCTAGTACAAGCATAATAAAATATACCCAGGGTCAGCAGTTTAGAATGATAAAGCCATCAAGCTGTGGCCACAGTGCACCATTCACATTCCCTGAAAATGGCATTCTGCTTTCCATTTCTGTACTGTGCTACCTTCCCTGTGCCTACTTTCTTTAGACCAGGAGTTCCCACAGTTCAAAATGGCTCAGCAATTGCCATTGTAAACAAGGGCATCATGCATGTTTCATAGCAATCAAATCTGTTGCTAGTGGTATTTTGACTAAGTAGGAAACAAACAGCTGTGTCCCACTCAAAGACTGTGCCCAACACCACCACTCTGCATATTGTTCCCCACAGACCTGCTAATAATCCAATCTCCTACATCAGGCTCCTGACATTTTTAGGAAGAAGAACTGTGGTAGGAATTTTGGAGAGAAGATCAGTGGCAGGACTATAGAGAGCAACACATGTTCAAAGCAATGTCACTGAAGGCCATCTTTGAGCAGGGCATAACTGTTTGCTTCCTTTGAGGACAGATGCCATGAGCAACTGATTTGTTTGCTATGAAATGTATACATAGTCCTTGTTTACAATGGCAATTACTGAATCATTTTGGGCAGGTTCGAAGCCCTGTTTTAGAACACTGGTGTATTCCCTATTCACCCTTCAAAATCTAGTTCACATATGATTTCCCTAGGGCATTTTTCAATAATACCTTCATCTTCCTACTCCCCACCTGGAACTCATTCTCCATATCAGATATATTTTTCTATGATCCCATATAACACATTAGATAGTACTTAGGTATGCATACAACTGGATTTTGAAACTTTCCAGCCTAAGAGCATATAGTATATACATGGTGTAGCACTGGAATGCTAACTGTAAGGTTAATGGTTCAAACTCACCAGCCACTCCTTGAAAATCCTATTACGGGTTGCTGAGTCAGAACTGACTTCATAGCACTAACAACAACATATATACAAGGGAGCTCCAAAGAGTTCATGGGAAAACTGCATTATCTTTGCATTAGATTTTTCTAAAAACCTCCTTGTATATGTATCTATGTATGTATATAGCTGAAGCTTTCTCAGCACCCAGCATGTTTGACCCCTAGGAGCCATTTAAAACATCTTTGATAAATTTACAGAAAAACAAAAAATTTTCAATCCCATCAGCATTTATTTTCTCCTATTAAATTCTTCTGTTCTCCCCTAAGCATTTGTGGATGCTCTTTCTTGAGTCACTTACACAAGTTGTTCTTTCTCCTCTAATTCATATTAAATTAAAAGGGGAAATGCATGTATCTTTACAATATACTTTTTCTCTTCTGTAAGAATGCAAGCTTTTGTATAGAGTCTGCACAGTGTGGCGTACCAACAAATAATGAGTTAGGCCAGACAAGGATCCTGCCTCAGAAAAGAAACTAGATTTGAGAAATCTTAAGAACTGTGTTGTGATACCTAGTAGATTGCATGATGCTTTCCTGCAGTTCACATTCGTTGTTGTGTTATTAGGGACCGTTGAGCTGGTTTCGACTCTTACAACCCCATGTATGGCAGAATAAAACATTGCCCGGTTGGACACCATCCTCACAACTGTTGCTATTTCAACTCACTGTTGTAGCCACTTTGTCAATCCATCTTGTTGAGGATCTTCCTCTTGTTTGCTGACTCTCTACCAAGTATGATGTACTTCTCCAGAGATTAGTTCCTCCTGATGACATGTCCACAGTATGTGAGATGAAGTCTTGCCATTCTCCCTTCTAAAGAGCATTCTGACTGTACTACTACCACCAAGATAGAGCCATGGTGTGGCACTATGGTTCAAACCCACCAGCAGCTCCTCAGAAACCCTATACAGGACCACTCTGAGTTTACTCAATGGCACTTAACAACGACTCCTAAGACAAATCTGTTCAGTCTTCTGACAGTCCATACCCGACTGCCACTGAGTCAACTCCAAGCGTAGTAACCAGTGCAGAACTGCTCCTTAGGGTTTCTGAAACTGAATCTTTATGGGATCAGTCAAGACTCATCTTTCTCTTACAGAGTGGGTGGTGGGTTTGAACTCCTGACCTTGTGGTTAGCAGACCAATGCTTTATTTGCTGCACTCTCATGGTATATTCAATATTCTTCATCAACATCATAATGCAAAGGTACCACATTTAGTGATTGGCTTTTCAATGACACAATGCTGAGACATATATCTTACCTCAAGATTCTCTGAAGTTTTAATTATTACAAACAATAATTTATTTTAAAACCAAATATTATTTTATCTTTATTTGTAAACAAAATATTCTTTCATCAATTATACAAAAAACCTGTGCAAGACCTAAAAAAAAGCACCTTTAATAGTATGTATAAATTTGACTTTTACAATTTAATGTGAATAAAAATCATATCTTCTTTCATTCTTTAATTACCATAAACAAATTTGATAAATGAACTTACATTTTGTATTGTTGTTGTTAGGTGCCACAGAGTCAGTTCTGACCCACAGCAACCCTATGCACAACAGAACAAAACACTGTCCAGTTCTGCACATCCTCACAGTTGAGTCCAGTGCTGCTGCTGCTGTGCCAATCCATCTCATTGTTGTTGTTGTTAGGTGCCATCGGGTCGGTACCGACTCATAGTGACCTTATGCACAGCAGAACGAAATACTGCCCAATCCTGGGCCAACCTCACTACTGTTGCCACGCTTGAGTCCATCAATGCTTCCACTTGGCCAATCCATCTCGTTGGAGGTCTTCCTCTTTTTCTCTGACCCTCCACCTTACCAAACATGATATCCTTCTCCAACAACTTGTCCCTTCTGACAATATGTCCAAATTATGAGAGACGAAGTTTGGCATCTTGGCCTTCAAGGAGCAGTCTGGCTGCACTTCTTCCAAAACAGATCTATTGATTCTATTGGCAGCCCATGGCACTTTCATTATTCTCCTCAAACACCATAACTCAAAGGCATCAATTCTTCTA
>NW_006408577.1:14990803-15020886 GCF_000296735.1 Chrysochloris asiatica | reverse complement strand
TTTTGCAGAATTCTATCATGCATTCTCCAGCATCATTTCTATCACTAAGGCCATATTTCCCAACTACCGATCCTTCCCCTTTGCTCCCAACCTTTGCATTCCAATCACCAGTACTGATCAATACATCTTGATTGCATGTTAGATCAATTTCAGATTGAAGAAGTTGGTAGAATTCTTCTATTTCATCCTCACTGGCTTTAGTGGTTGGTGCATTAATTTGAATAATAGTGGTATTAACTGGTCTTCCCTGCAGGCGCATGGATATTATCCTATCACAGACAGCGATCTCATTGGAGGATATTTATTTCACTGATCCTCCATTTTACCAAATGTGATGTCCTTCTCCAGAGACTGATTCCTCCTGATAACATGTGAGAAGCATGAGCGACAAAGTCTCTTCATCCTGTCTTCTAAGGAGCATTCTGGCTGTACTACGTCTAACACAGATCTATTTGTTCTTCTGGGAGTCCATGGTACTTTAAATGTTATTCCATTCTAATACCATAAATCAAGTGAATCAAGTCTTTTATGGTCTTCCTTAATCACTGTCCAAATTTCACATGCATATTGTTGTTAATTGCCTTCGAGTCAGTTCCGACCCATAGAGGCCCTTTATAGGGTTTCCAAGGAGTGACTGGTGAGCTTGAACCGCCAACCTTGCAGTTCAAATGGCTTTTCAGTCTGGCACATTAACCCCCAATGCCACACCATGGCTGTACTTTAGTCCTCAAATTGCTTTTTGATCTTGAACACTTTAAAAATCTGAAACAGATTTGCTTACTGCAATACATCCTTTGATATTTTGACTACTGCTTCCATGAGTGCTGACTGTAGATCCACACAAAATGAAGTCTCTGGTAATTTCAATCTTTTCTCCATTTATCATGAGATTATTTATTAGCCCAGTTGTTAGGATTTTTGTTTTGTTTTTTACATTGAGGTACAATACATACTTATGACTGTGGTATTTGATCTTCATTGATCATTAAGTACTTTAAATCATCTTTGCTTCCAGCAAGCAAGGCCATGCCATCTGCATATTGCAGGCTTTTAATGAGTCTACCTCCAATACTGATACCACATTCTTCTTCATATAACCCAGTTTCTCAGATTATATGCTCAACATTCAGATTGAATAAATATGATAAATTATACAACCGTGATGCACATGTTTCCTGATTTTAAACCATTCAGTTATCTCCTGCTCTCTTGGTCTATGTACAGGTTCCTCATGAGCACAATTAAGTGTCTGGAATACCCATTCTTTACAATATTATCCATAGATTGTCATGATCCATACAGTTGAACGCCTTTGCATAGTGAATAAAGCACATCTTTCTGGTATTCTCTATTCTCAGCTAAGATCCATCTGATTCCAGTGGTGATATTCCTCATTCCACAACTGAATCTGGCTGAAATTTCTGGCAGTTCTCTATCAATGTACTACTACAGCCATGTTTGAATTATCTTCAGCAAAATTTTGCTTGCATGTGATATTAATGATATTGTTAGATTATTTCCACATTCCACTGGTCACCTTTCTCTGGAATGGGCACAAATATGGATCTCTTCCAATGGGTTAGCCAGGTAGCTGTCTTCCAAATTCCTTGACATAGATGAGTGAGCAACTCCAGTGCTGCATTAGTGTGTTAAAAAGATTTCAATTTGCATTCTTTCAATTCCTAGTGTAACTTGGACTTCTTCCTTCAGTACCATTGGTTCTTAACCTTATGCTGCCTCTTGAAATAATTGAACATTGATCTTTTTTTTTTTTTTTTGGTACAGCGACTCTATATTCCTTCCATCTTCTTTTGATGTTTTGTACATAATTCAAGGAATCCTTCAATATTGCAAATCAAGGCTTGAAGTTTTTCTTCAGTTCTTTGAGCTTGAGAAATGCTTAATGTGTTCCTCCCTTTGGTTTCCTAACTCCAGGTCTCTGCACATTTCATTATAATACTTGATTTTCTCTTCTAGAACTGCCCTTTGAGGTTTTCTGTTCAGCTCTTTTACATCCTCATTTTTTTCTATTTGCTTTAGCTTCTCTAAGCCCAAGAGCAAATTTCAGAGTCTCTTTTGAAATCCATGTTGGTCTTTTCTTTCTTTACTCTTTTCAATAACCTTTTGCTTTCTTCATGGATGAAGTTCTTGATGTCGTCCCATAGTTCTTCTGTCATTAGTGTCTAATGCATCAAAACTTTCCTTGAGATTGTCCCTAAATATAGATAGGATATATTCAAGGTCATTTTTTGGCTCTTGTAGACTTATTTAATTTTCTTCAATTTCAGCCCGAACTTTCCATATGAGCAATTGATAGTCAGTCTGTTCCATAATCAACCCCAGGCCTTGTTTTAGCTGATGTTATTAAGCTTTTCCACTGGTTCACCCACAGATGTAGTTTATTTGATAGGAATCAAATAAACTGTATGTTCCACCTGGTGAAGTCTATGTTTATGGCTGCATTTTATGTTGTTTAAAAAAGGTACTTGTAATGAATTTGTCATTAGTCTTACAAAATTCTATGATGTGATCTCCAGCATCATTTCTATCACGAAGGCCCTATTTTCCAACCACTTATCCTTCCTCTTTGTTTCCATCCTTCACCAATCACCAATAATTATCAATACATCTTGATTACATGTTTGATCAATTTCAGACTGAAGACACTGGTAGAATTCTTCAATTTCATCATCACTGGCTTTAGTGGTTGGTATGTAAATTGGAAAAATAGTGGTATTAAATGGTCTTCGTTATAGGCATATGGATATTATCCTATCACAGACAGCACTGTACTTCAAGATAGATCTTGAAATGTTCTTTTTGATGAGGAATACAACACCATTCCTCTTGAATTTGTCATCCTCCCATAGTAGACCATATTATTGTCTGGTTCAAAATGGTCAATACGTATCCATTTCAGTTCACTAATGCCTAGGATATCAATCTTTATGCATTCCATTTCACTTTTGGCAACTTCCAACTTTCCTAGATTCATACTTCATACATTCCATATTCTGATTATTAGTGGATGTTTGCAGCTGTTTCTCCTCGTTTTGAATTGTGTGCCATCAGAAAATGAAGGTCCTGAAAGTTTTGCTCCATTTGCATCATCGTGGTCAACTCCACTTTGAAGCAGCACTCTTCCCCAGTGGTATTTTGAGTGTTTTCCAATCTGAAGTGCTCATTTTCTGCCACTACATCTGGCAGTGTACCACTGCTCTTCATAAGGTTTTCAGTGGCCAAATATCCAGAAGTATTCTGACTCTCCTAGTTTGTCTTACTGTGGAAGCTCTTCTGAAACCTGTCTACCATGGGTGACCTTGCTGGTATTTCAAATACTGGTTATACAGCTTCCAGCATCACAGCAACACACAGCCCCCACAGTACAACCAACTGACAGACAAGTCATGGTGGAACTCTGTAATTATGAATTATTCATCTGGATTCATGACTAGAAATTAATTGTGTTGATTGTGCTACATTTACATATTTGTTAGGGAAAATTACAACGGTGATCTACATAGCTAATGAAATTTTATTAATCAGAGATTTAATAGGCTTAATGATTTTGGGGGTATGGGCTGTCGCAGAAGACCCTTAACTCCAGCAATCCTATACTAAAATTTATTTTAATTATAATGCTGTTGTTAAGTGCCATCATGTAGGTTCTGATTCATAGTAACTCTGTATAGGAGTTTTTGAGGCTATAAATCTTCATAGGAGCAGAAAGCCTCATCCGGTGGGCTCAAACTGCCAACTTTGTGATTCTCAGTCCAGTGCTTATCATACAGAGCCACCTCATTCCCTTTAATCATTAATACCAATTACCAAACACTTTAGCCATGTGCTAACAGGGATTTTCAGGATATAGTCTGCATTCTAGGAGCTAACATAGCAATGAGCCTTGAATAAAATCCATATTTTCACTGCTCTTAAGCTATATGGCAAAAGCCTCCTAGAAATCATTTCAAAGTTACTTCTTGAAGGGGAACACTTCAATGAAGGAAAGAGAAGATCTGAGGTCAAGATATGTCAGCAAAGATTTTAAATGGTTCATGAAGAAATCAAATAATGTATTCCACTAGGCCAGTTTGCTACACAAGACCTGTCTAAAGTGCTCAAGAGCAAAGATGTCAGTTTGAGGACTAAAGTGCACCTGAGCCACATCTCATATGCATGTGAAAGTTGGACAATGAATAAGGCTGACTGCAGAAAAATTGATTATCTTTGAATTATGATGTTGGAGTTGAATATTGAGGGTACCCATGGACTGTCAGAAGAACAAACAAGTCTGTATTGGAAGAAATATAGGCAGAATGGTGAGAGTTCACCTCTCATACTTCGGACATGTTATCAGGAGTGACTCGTCCCTGGAGAAGGAAATCATGCTTGGTAAAGTGAAGGGTCAGTAAAAAAGAGGACGACTCTCAATGAGATGGACTGACACAGTGGCAGCAGCAATGGGCTCAAGCATAACAACAACTGTGAGGATGATGCAGAACCAGGCGGTGCTTTGTTCTCTTGTCCGTAAAATTGCTATGAGTTGGAATCGACTGGATGGCACCTAACAACTATGCGTAAACAACAGCTTCCTGATAACGTTTCAGCTGTAAATTACCAAGTATGATAAAAATTGGAGACCTTGTGTGGCACTAGGATAAGCACTGGACTGCTAACCAAAAGGTTGGCAGTTCAAACCCACCAACCACACTTTGGAAATCCTATACAGTTGTTGTGAGTCAGAACCCACTCAATGGCATTTAACAATAGCATGAAAAAATAACTGAAGAAATAAAATAATTATGAAAACAATCTTTTTCCAATAGTAAAGCTAATCTATAAAGGCACCAAAATCTTTAAAACATAAATCCTTTTGTATATAAATACCACCTTTGAATCTGTATGCCTAACAACTGTCATGAGTTTATCCTGGAGTTCCTCTTTCTTTGTTTAATCAAAAGGGTGTAGGTCATATCCACCTTTGTTTACCTCAACTAATACAGAACAAGGTAACTGAAGAACCAGTCCCAATAGCCTCACCTCTTCCTTAACACAACTTCAGAAGAATATAAAGCAGTATAGCCACCCCTCCTTTACACAGTCAGATACTGAAGGCCATAGTCACAGCTCACTTCAGTAAAGAAATAACTCCAATTTCAGCTGGTAACTTACCTTGAAGAACTTCCATGGGGAGAACTGTCCAGGCATTTTCCAGGTAGGAAATGTAAATATAGCGAGCTGTATTACAAGCCAGGCCAATGTATAGAACCCTATAAAAGCAAAGGAACATAAATTGAGTGCCCTGTATACAAATATTACCTACTTGTTTTTTCTCTCTCAAACCATCCACTCTCTAAACTTTGGAGCTTAAGGACAACCAAATTTAACCATGAACTCTCAGGAATAAGAACAGTACTTCAAACATATCTGCCCTCAGCCTTTTCAAAATGCTTGTTAATATAAACAGGAACATCACCCTTCCTGAAACTTAATTAGTAGCTGAAATGATGCTTTTTAAAGATAGTCTGGGCATACTGCCATCTGTAATGACATTACCGGCTTCTTTCCAGGTGGCTATAGGGAGAACGGAGTCCTCGTGTGGCGCTGTGGGTTAATGCGTCACACTGCAAAGTCATTTGAACTGCAAGGTCAGTGGTTCAAGCTCACCAGCTGCTCCTTGGAAATTGTATACAGTGTCGCTATGGGTCGGAATCGACTTGGCGGCACTTGACAACAACAACATAGGGAGAATACACCTGAGACTACAGCCACTTCACTATGATGGGGGGAGGACAGGATGAAAAGAGAACATGAATCTGATTGTGCTCTCCCTTACAGAATTATCACAAGGAGATTCTCAAGGTCAATGAAAATGATCATCCAATAATAAACTATTTGGAAATCAACACCTTTCCCCATCATTTATCTGATACATGTTCACCATTTTTTTTTTAAATCCTTGATTCAAATGATCATATGCTTATAAAAATGCATAAGAAAGAACAAAAGAAACAAAGATTGAAAGTAGTGTACCCAGGCATAAGGTTACTATCTCACTCTGGACTGGCTAGGCCGGTTTGGAAGCAAATGGTGGCTGCTTCTCCATATCAAAAAAAAATTCCTGATGGCAAGAAATTCTCTCTCCCAGTCACTCACCATTTTCTGTTAATGTCCCTAACCTTAATACTTCTCTTGTTTTCTAAGATCAGGTGGACGAAAACTAGAGGTTAAAACAATAAATGATACGACAATCAGTAGAATTTTCCTAACCTTTCTCAAATATCTTTTTATATTAAAATCATTCCTGTAAGCACTGTTTAATTTCTTCCAACATTAAATGAAAGAAAGGAAATGCTCTCAGGCATACAGCTGGCATTCACTGAAAATATGGAACAGAGGAATGGGGTGAAAATGAGGAGCTAGGAAAGAGGTATGAGGGAAGATTTAGGATAGCCTCAGTAAAGTAGTTTTTTAAAGTCTGGGTCATCTTATTTTGTGGACATTATGTCCTTTGTGCTTGTGGGTTTTTAGAAAAAAACGGCATACGGTTGGTTCCTGTTTGATAAAAGAACTGTTGAACAAACAATACAGATCCATCAACCCTTCTCTGCTAGAAATATACAGACACCCTGAAAATTAAAATGCAAAACCCACAACTTAGGTCTCCTTCTTAAGCTTCAGATCAGCTCTGTGGATGACTTCTAAGTATCCTACTGGAGGGAGCAACAAACACTTTGACTAAAGGGTCACACAGTAAATAGTTCTGGCTTTGCAGTCACATGGTCAGACCATCCCTTTTGCTATTCAGCTTGGCTGTTGTATCTGGAAAGTAGCCATATAATACATAAACAAATGAGCAAGGCTATGTTCCAATAGCAATTAAATTATGGACATTGAAATTTGAATTTCATAAAGTTGTATTGTGTTACAAAATATTTTTTTTATTTTGCTATTTGTTCAACCATTTAAAACTGTTTTTAAGAACCATTCTTAGCTCATTTGTTGTTGTTGCTGTATGCCATCAAGTTGGTTCTGACTCATAGCGATCATGTATAGGTTTCCAAGGAGCAACTGGCAAGTTTGGACCACTGACCTTGCAGTTCAAGTTGACCTTAAAGTCAAGTGTTTATCTTATGGTGCCACATGGGCGACACAAAAACAGGTAGCAGGCTATGTGCTAACTTGCAGACTTCTGGTCAACTCATTCGCTTTCATCTTTAACTCATTTTTTTTTTTTTTTTTTTTTTAAGTTTTTGTTATGAATTGAGTGATAGTTTGCATGGGAGAACACATTGGTTTTACACTTATCCTATTAGCATTTCATTTCATTTCATAGCTCACTAATTCTTAACCTTGGCTGTACAAATGCCTAGATTCATGCTAATCTCAATAAATAAAGATCTCTAGGGTCGGGACCCAGGCATTATGATGCTTCTGAAAGTGCCCTGGGTTCTGATTCTGATACTGAGCCAAGGTGGAGAGTCACTGGTATAGTTCATTTCCTAGAAATACTTTTCCATAATCACATCATAAAACAAATTCAGTAATCCACCTTTTTTCCTTCAGATGTCCTATCCAAACCTTTCTTTTGAGCTCATCTCTAAATCAGGGTTACCAAGGCAACCATTATTCAATTCAGGCCAAAGACTAAAACTCCTGTCCTGAAATAACCCAGTCAATTGGCCCAGTTAAGAGGTAAGATGTACTATACCTTTAAAACTCTACCCTTGTGGAATGCAATCACTGGGGTCTGTAATTTTTAAGACACTTAGGTCCCAGAATAAGGCATTGGTGGTTCTGTGGTAGAATTCTTGTCTTCCATACAGGAGACCTGGGTTTGTTCCCAGCCAATGCACCTCCTACACAACTACTACCCATATGTCAGTGGAGGTTTGAATGTTGCTATGATGCAAAATGGATTTCAGTGGAGCTTCCAGACTTAGAGCCTATGAAAAATACCTGACGTCCTACTACTGAAAAATCAGCCAACGAAAACTCTATGGATCAAAATGGTCCAGGGTGACATTTTGTTCCATTATGCATGGGATCTTCATAAATTGACGATCAACTCAACTACAGCAACAAGATATTGGCTAGCCACCAACAAGCCTAGTGGCTATGAACTCGACACAGCCTTCACTTCTTTATAATAATCATAATCCTTCAGGACCAACAGTTCCCCCCAAAGAACAAGTGAAGGTAGTAGTATCCAGGCCAAGTTACTTCATTTCCCTAAGCCTCCATTTCCTCATATGTGAAGCTGAATAATACCATCGACTTTGCAGAGTTGTGTGATTACAACTCAACTAAAATAAGCTTATTAATATTTTTAAATAAAAGTACCCAAGCACCCTTTGTATTGTGACAAAACGTGTATCCCAGAATTTCAAGAGCGGAGCACCAGTATTCCATCCTCATCAATCATTCTTAGGCAGCTAGTAACTTCAAGAAAGCAGTAAGGGTGAACTTGTGAGCAGAAAGAAATGCAGCACTGATCTACAAAAAGGCAAAAAAGTAGACGTATACTTGTGAATAGTCATTGAAAACTATTTCACAACCTAAGAATCTCTTTAATATCAGAATGAGATACTTAAGCTACCATAGTAATCACTCTCATAAAATTAAGGATTTGGTAATTAAAAGGAGGCATCCTGATGTGGTGCTGTAGGACAAGCACTCAACCACAAGATCAGTTTGAACCAAAAGGTCAGTGATTCAAACTCATCAGCCACTCCTCAGAAACCCTGTATAGGATCACTATGAGTCGGAACCAATTCGATAGCACTTAACAATAAAAAGGAAGTTATAACATGTTTTACTAGATCATTTTCTGGATAATCAAATTTTTACTTATGCTGCATAGAAAGCCCAGAATTTTCTTGGGCACCAAGGTCCGGAAATAAAAGATGAGTTTGAAAAATGCTTCTTAGCAAGATACAGGTACTTACTGAACAAGCTCAGATGCAACATCAATGTTTTCCTATTGTGCAAATAATCAGTAAGAATAAAACCAGGCAAGAAACAGTGGTAACTTAAAAACAGGTGAAATAAATTCACAAGGCGCCACTGATTTGTCATAAGACACTTATACCTTAGAAAACGCCAAATCACTAGTTCCCGATCTGTATTTGAGCAAAATACAACACTCAGAGAAAAAGTACTTATGACACTGGAATTTCTTGTACAACCATAATCCACATATTGAAAGTTTAAGGTGATTGGTGGTTGTCTTAGAATAAAGCTAGTGCTCTTTACTTTAGATGGCTGGTACTCAACAAAGAGATACAGCTGTAGTTATTCTGTAACTGGTAACAGAGCGTAGCTTAAACATGATGTCCCGTTTTCATTTTGTGGGGGTTTTCAGTCGCCACTGAATCAATTCTGGCACATGACAACCCGACAGGCACAGAGCTGACCTGCTCCGTAAGGTTTTCAAGGCTGTAACTTTTTGGAAGGAGATTGTCAGGCCTATGTCCCAAATATTCCTTTGGGTGGGTTTGCCAACTTTTCAGCTTACAGTAAAGCACTTAACCATTCAGCTTAGAGTCAACCCAGGCATTTCTCTTTTTGTTGTTGTTAGGTGTCATCAAGTCAGTTCTGATAGTTCTGATCAATAAATATCTACTGAGATAGCACTATATATACCACAGACTCTACTGGACTTGGGAGGAATGAATATGAAGAAATCCTTCCTGCCTTCAAGGAACTTACAATCTACTGGAGAGAAAGACATAAACGCAAATAATTTAAATGTACAAAGAGCTCAAAAGAAAGGTCTTTTGCTAAACATGGGGTGTTTAGGGACAGCTGGGGTGGAAGAAGCTGACAAAGAAGCCAGGAAGAGCACTGCAGGCAGAGGGAACAGTCTGAACAAAGGTTAACTTCATGTGTTTGTAGACAAAGGGGGTGTTTGAAAGATAGAAGACTACAGGATCAAAGTCAAAGAGTGAACTTTTCCCATCTAGATCCAATTTGAAAATTATTCTTCATTCCAAAGATTCAGAAACTCCTTTAAACACTTCTTACTCCATAGGCTGCCAGCATCAAAGAAAGCCCACAGAAAGCCCCCAAACACACATTTATAAATACCCCTGTTGAAAAGAACTGGGTAAGTCTCTAAAATCCATGGGTGTCCTGAGTCCACTCTTCAGGGAATGTGTCGTGATATCCTACTCCTCCTTCAGGTCTCATTTGGTGTCATCTCAGGCCAGGCCCGTCTCCTTTAAATGTAATCACAGTATCCTCACACTCACCTCAGCTGTCACCACTGTCTGCACGCTCCATGGAGGGTGAGAACTGTATCCTAGTATATTGGCACAAGCAACACATAGTAGATACTCAATAAATATACTCATGGGCTAGAGGGGAAAAAATTAATACTTTAAAAAGAACATCATTCAACAAATGATCTTTTGAACACACTCTATGCTAAGTGCTAGGGATACAGTGGTGAACAAGATTAGAACTATATGTGTGTGTGTGTGTGTGTGTGTGTGTGTGTGAAGATACCTAATTATGATAGAGGAATAAGTGTTGGGTATGTGAAAGAATGAATTTACTTATAAAAGAGGCCTGTTGTTAAGTGCCATCAAGTTAGTTTCAGAGAATAGTGACCCCCTATAGGGTTTCCAAGGAGCACCTGGTGGGTTTGAACTGCCAATTTTTTGGTACAGTGTTTATTCTACAGCACCACACCAGGACTCCAAAAGAGGCCTAGCAATAAGATAATCAATTTTTTTAAAAATATGTTCATATTTGGCAACATTTTGACTAAAGTTAAATAGGTTATGGTTCAAAATAAGTTATTAAGTCATTTATGTGAACAAGCAATAGCTCACTGAGTTATACAGTTAGCTTATTTGGGGCATCCTGTACACTGTGCAGTAGAACCTTGACACATGTACCAACAGATAACAGGATTCTTGGGTACCCAGAGGCCTATCTCACCAGAGGCATGAGAACTATCACACAAGCCATGAAGTTCAGCGCAGTGGTATTCCCATGACCAATACTTTGCTGCAGGAATCACCTATAGAGATCCTGGAAAGCCACTAAACTTCCATCACCAAGCAGGTGTAGCTGGCCACTGACCCATCTTTGTAGAATGTAAAATAAGAATCAAGTTATGGGTCAAAAGAGTGAATGAAGGAAAAAGAATATTTATTTCTGCAGAAACAATTATTCTGTACCTACATTTACACAGACGCATTTATTTCCGTCTATTGTTTCTGCTGGAAAAAGAAAAGGTCAAAGTGAAGTCTGAGACTCTGCTGGTCTTAAATCACTCTTTGTTATGTTGCTTTCAAATCTTTCCTGGTTTGTAAGCTTAGCTAAACATGGGATTACTGTCACCATCTGCAGGTTCCTGGCCATATTTATATCTCTACATTGTTTTTTGTCTCTGCTTTTTTTCTTAAGTTCTGTTATTATCTTCAGGTAGAAAAAACTAAAGATGTTCAAGACAAAACAGAACCTAGTCTTCTAGAGGATAGAATATGCTGTTTTATTGTTATATTTTAAAGTTAAATGACCTCACAACATGATGTAGTTTAAAAATCTGTTTTTTCAAAATATACTCTAAGGTGTACATACAATAAAGACTCTACAGTTTCCACATAAGAATCACCGATACTGAACATAGAAATTAATTTTAAAAAGGCCCGAAGGTTTTGTTTTTTTTTTTTGGCTGAATGTAAGTTGAACTAAACAAGCTCATGAAAATTCACGCTGAAGGAATATCATGTGCAGATCAAAAGGAAGCTCTTGGCCCTGGCCAGACTACAAGAGTGAGTTCAATTCTGGGCACAATATTTTATGAGATCACTAAGATAAAAAAGAAAGGAGAGGAAAGATAAAAGGGTTATAATACAGAGATAAAATGTTCCAGAAGTCACTGGACGAAAGGGAAAAGCAAAAGATTAGGCTGGACGTTAAAACAGGTGAAGGGCTTTTCTACTAAGAGGGGATGGGCTCACTCTGCATTAGCCAAAGTCAAACCTGGGAATCAAAAAAAGAGAAAAAATCCACTGCCATCAAGTCGATTCCAAGTCATAGCGACGCTCTAGTGCAGAGTAGAACAGTTTCATCGGGTATGCGAGACTATAAATTTTTACAGGAGCAGACAGCATCATCTTTCTTCCATGGAGCATATGGTGAGTTTGAACAGCTGACCTCATGGTTAGCAACCTAACACTTAACCCACTGTGCCACCATGGTTCATTGACCTGGAGATAGTCACTGGCAAAAGGCAATACTGTCTTTTGCTGCTAAGCATAAGCTAAGGGAAACCAGAATTTTCCCTGTTCAGTTGAACTTGAATCTGAAATGCTTGAGGCTGGCGCTACCTGGGACTTCCAGAATAGGCCTGGCAATGAAGCCTACCCCACAGGAGACTTAGCTAATAGAGAGACCTGGGTTCTAATATTGAGACTTGGTTAAAGCTACACCTAAGGTCAGTTCCTAGACTTTTTAGTTTATTGTTGTTGTTGTTATTGTTAAGTGCTGTTGAGTCGGTTACAACTCACAGTGACCCTGTATATGGTTTCCTAGGAACTGCCGACCCTGCAGTTCAAGCAGACTTTGCATAACCCACAGCGCCACACATTAGACAGTGTACATTATATAATGTATATCCTCTTTTGTCTAAGCCACTTTGGGAAACGTTTTCTGCCATCTCAACTGAAGGTGTCCTAAGTGACATAAGATCTTAGTTACTTTGTAAGATATAAAGTTCCACATCACTGGAGGCAGTCAAGCAAAGGCTAAGCAAATTTCAACCAATGATTTAGGGAAACAAAACTGAAACTTTCCTGACTTTCCAGGTTATTTACAACTACAAAGTTATAATAATTCCTTTAAAAAAATTTTTTTTAATTTTTATTTATTTTGTTGTTGTTGCTGAGAACATACACAGTGAAGCATATAGCAATTCAATTGCTTCTACATGTGGAATTCAGTGACAAAGGGCTCTATAAATTCTCTAAGCCCTTACATGCAAACAGTGGTTCTAAATAAACAAGGGACATTTCAAGATCTTCACAAAACTTATCATTCCTAATTTACAGAGTCGGACTTATATTTTCAATAGACATTCAACTAAAGTTTAAATAAAGAAAGGTTTTATTGCTGACTCTCAGTTAATCAGAAAAAAAAAATCTGCATAGAACATATGCATCCTGGGTACTCCAGTTCATTGAGAATTCCATTTTACTACAAGAACACAATGGCATTTGTGTATTGAAGAAGCAGAAAATTAGTTCCAAAAGTAGGTCTGGATACATCATAGTTCAGGTTTGGGGAAGGCAATACACAAGAAGGGGGAGGGGAATGGAAGAACGAGGTAGATAGAGGAACATGCGGGCAGGTTTGAATGGGCTAAATTGGACACAGGTAAATAGTGATGCATGCTCAACCTTGGAACAACAGGGCTCTGAGATACAGGGATCAAGGCATAGTCTGAAGAGGGGAAATAATGTTAAGATGCTTTACTCTCTTATAAATATTGTTTTCCCATTCATAAGCCTACTATTGTAAAATAAACACTTGAGTGGGATAGAAAGGAATATCAGGAAACATGAGTACAGAAAGCTTGTAAGCCCGTCGTCAGCCTATAATTGATTGGAATACCTAAAAGGGGTTTTAGAATTTGCCCAGTGAAATAGGCTTCTTGCGGAGCCTTTGTAGCATATAGGACCTTAGGTGGAATATGGAGCTCTATCCAGAACTTTCTGAGGTGGGATACTTCGACTTGACAGGACAAACAGACCAGCCTGGAGCAGCTAGAGGAACAGAAGACACTTCTTGAAAGAAAGACCAGCAGGAAAAATCCAAAACAAAAATGGCAAGTCTGACTGGCTACTAAAAGAACAAGCAAGTTGTTCACCGGGACCACCAAGGCAAGCAATCAAGTCCCTTTAGGGAAAACCCCCCTCTCCAAGACTGAAACTCAAAGGAAACACATGAGTAGGCATGCAAGATTGCTGGCCACCACATTGGTCTACTGGTGAGTAGAAGAAGGGAAACAACATTTTATGAGATCACTAAGATAAAAAAGAAAGGAGCTGAAAAAAGGAGAGGAAAGATAAAAGGATTATAATAAAGAGATAAAATGTTCTAGAAGTCACTGGGAAAAAGGGAACAGCAAAACCTTAGGCTGGGGACACCTGAGCCCATGGGCAAGGACATAGACACAGAAGACTAGCGCTGAGAATGAAGCATCCAGCTGATACAAAGTGATAGTAGATAGATACACAAGAACTTCCAAACCTGCAGTTAGTACCCATCCAACCTAACTTCAATGGCTTGATGATCAGAACTCAACTAGAGGAAGATTAAAAAAATAAAATTATCTTCCTCTAGTCAAGTTCTGATTGTATCAAATTGTATTTGATGAATTTGACCTACACTTATGGATGTAGTAGATTGAAATACCACCTGTGAAGGAAGGAGTGTTCACATCTAGTATCAATCCTATACCTTCTGTATACAGGGTTGATGTTGTTGTTGTTAGGTGCCATCGAGTCAGTACCAACTCATAGCGACCCTATGTACAACAGAAAGAAACACTGCCCGATCCTGGGCCAACCTCACAATGGTAACCACGCTTGAGCCCACTGAGGCTGCCACTTTGCCAATCCATCTCACTGGGAGTCTTCCTCTTTTTCTCTGACCCTCCACCCTACCAAACATGATATTCTTCTCCAGAAACTGGTCCCTCCTGACAATATGTCCAAAGTATGAGAGATGAAGTTTGGCCATCCTGGCCTCCAAGGAGCACTCTGACTGCACTTTTTCCAACACAGATCTGTTGGTTCTTTTGGCAGCCCACGGCACTTTCAATATTCTCCTCAAACACCATAATTCAAAAGCATCAATTCTTCTATAGTCTTCCTTATTCACTGTCCAGGTTTTGCATGCATATAAGGTTATTGAAAATACCATGGCTTGGATCAGGACTACCTTAGTCCTCAAGCTGACATCTTTGCTCTTCAATACTTTAAAAAGGCCTTGTGCAGCAGATTTGCCTAATGCAATACATTGTTTGATTTCTTGACTGCTGCTTTCATGAGTGTTGATATAGTTGATCCAAGAAGAATGAAGTCCTTGACAACTTCAATCTTTTCTCCATTGATAAGAATATTGTTTATTGGTCCAGTGGTGAGGATTTTTGTTTTCTTTACATTTGGATGCAATCCAAAGGCTGTACTCTTTGATCTTCATCAGTAAATATTTTAAGTTCTCTTCACTTTCAGCAAGCAAGGTTGTATCATCTGCATATCGAGGTTGTTAAATGAGTCTTCCTCCAATCCTGATGCCACGTTTTTCTTCATATAACCCAGCTTCTCAGATGATTTGCTCTGCATACAGGTTGAATAAGTATGGTAAAAGAATACAACCCTATCACACACCTTTCTTAATTTTAAACCATTCAGTCTTCCCATGTTCTGTTCGAACAACTACCAGGTACAGATTCCTCATGAGCACAATTAAGTGTTCCGGTATACTCATACTTCGCAATGTTGTCCATAGTTTGTCATGTTCCACACAATCAAAAGCCTTTGCGTAGTCAATAAAGCACAGGTAAACATCTTTCTGATATTCTCTGCTTTTAGCCAAGATCCATTGGACATTAGCAATGATATTCCTCGTTCCATGGCCTCTTCTGAATCCGGCTTGAACCTCTGGGAGTTCTCTGTCAATGTATGCTTGCAGCCATTTCTGTATTACCTTTAGTAAAACTTTACTTGCATGGTATGTCAAAGATATTGTCCAATGATTTCCACACTCCATTGGGTCACCTCTCTTTGGAATGGGCACAAATATTGATCTCTTCCAATCAGTCGGCCAGATAGTTGTCTTCCAAATTTCTTGGCAGAGATGAGTGAGTGCCTCTTGTGATGCCTCACTTTCTTGAAAGATTTCAATTTTTATTCCATCAATTCCTGGTACAATTTAGACACTGGGTTGCTAGAAAGACACAAAGTGACTGGCTTACAAGTTTTCAAGAGGGAATTTAGTTTTAGAGTGTACGGGGGAATGTAGAATCCCCACTGAATAGTTTTCATCTTGTCTAGATGGGTCTGGTGAAAGGAGATCGGGATAAGATTCTTGTGATTCAAGAGTGAATAACTGTTATCATGACTAATTGTGATTGTCACAACAGCAAAGATAGAAGTTCTGCAACAAGAAGTGGGGAGTAGTTAACCTTACAATCCAGGAACAGAGGACCCTAGGACCATAAAGGAAGAAGAGCATGAGCACAATGTGGGACCATATCCAAAGAAGCAGTGACACCAGAGATGGAGGCAGAGAGAGGGAGCAGCTGAGGACTCTAGACTCATGGAAAGAGAGAAGCTGTGTGCTAGTGGCAGGAGGCAGGCTTTCAGAATGTATCCTTTGGTTGTTTAAATGATTATATATTTCTGAGTGTTTTAGTGTATATCCCCACCACAAAAAATAAACAAAAATAGAGGGAATGGAAGTTAATACTGTTGAATGATAATGAACAGAGGAGATTATAATCATTGCAATGAAATAATGAGTGTAAAATTGATGTTCTCCCATGTAAACTATCACTCAATTCACAATAAAAAGTTAGAAAAAAAAAAAAAAAGTAGGTCTGGATATAAAGATAGTGCAGTGTCTTAAGAAATTCTTTAGGAAATAAAACGGTAAACAGAAACTGGTGAATTTTCATAAAGCTTTAAAAAAAAACCATAGAGAATATACATAGTGGGGAAGGAATAATGAGGAAAATAAAAACACCATTTAAAATCCAAATTAAAAAAAAAAACATTTTAGTCAACTAACTATGAAACACTTCCACTAAGTTTAACTGTATGCTCATGTTATGAACGTTTGTAATCTAGAGCTGAAAACCTTAAAATATATCCTAACATGCAGATCTGAATTATTTAGAAAATACTATAACCTAATATAGAGAAGAAGGAGCTCTGGTAGCGTAGTGGTTACGAATTGGGCTGCTAACCTCAAGATCAGCAGTTCGAAACTATCAGCTGTTCTGCGGGAGAAAGATAGCTCCCATAAAGACTTACAGCCTCGGAAACCCTGTACAGGGTCACTATGAGTTGGAACCGACTCCACAACAATATAGAGAAGTAGACAGAATAGAAATCCTGGTTCAGCGCTATAGGATAAAGCTCTAGACGAAAATGGTGGCTTAAACCTCAAGGTCAGGGATTCAAACCCACCCACAGCTCCACAGAAACAGTATATACAGGGTTGCTATGAGTCTATTCGACTCGATGATATTTAACAACAACAACAACAGACTGGAATTAAGAATTTAAAATGGTATTTAATTCCTCACCTATAGAACTCAACATTGAGGATGGTTGTATTAACAGATCATTAATCAAGGAGACAATCTGAAACCACCTCCACATAAAGCAAGATTTAGTAAAGAATGACAAAAAAGAGCATGTGGTCCTAGAGGCAGTTTCCCAGGGTCCAAAAGTCAGTATCTGTAGATACTATATCATTAGAAGAGGACTGTTAGCATTTTGCACAACCCATTGTAACTATGTTTACTCAATTACGTTATCTAGGGGATGCTATTTACTTTTCCAGTGGTTAACGTAAAAGGAAACACTTTTACAGACAGTGCCAATTAATAAAATTTCGCATGGTCAGCAGGTGGGGCATATGGTGTACCTTTGCTGAGATGATGGAATTCGCAGCACAGGCATACTTGAAGTGAGTTTTTCTGCTGTATGATATGCATTGGGTTGCCAACTGCAATATCAAACCCGCAGGCTTCTCCATGAGAGAAAAATGAGGCTTTCTGCTTCTGAGATTTATAGCCTCAGAAACCCTATGTGGCATCCCTATGAGTCAGAATACGCTTCAGTGGCAGTGTTTTGTTTTATTTTGTGTTTTTCTCTCTTTGGGGATAGCCATACCATCATGGTTACTCTATAGGGTTTTTGACAAGGTCAAATAGGCATGTGAAGAAAAAATGATGAAGCACTGTACAAACACATAAGCTACCAATGAAATACTGCTATTTCAGCAGAGCAGTCAGGTTTTTCATAGTTTGGTCTATGCCGGTCCATAGGGTATCTCTAAGATTTAGGGTTCCAACTGCCAGTCAGGTCAACTGGTTTTAAAAAAGACAATTGTCTCCACAGATCCCAAAAGCTACTATCATAAGTCACATCCCCTATGGCACTGTAGGATAAGCACTGGATTTCTAACCACAAGGTTGGTGGTTCATACCCACCAGCCACTCCTGAGAAACCCTGTACAGGGTCACTATGGGTTAGAACTCATTATATTTATAGAGACAAAGAAAAACCCTGAGACCCAGACAGGTGAAACAGACCACAAAGTGGGTTGGTCAGTACAAGGTCTAGGTCTCTACCTAGAGTGTAAAGAACAGTGTTCTTTTTGTGTGAACATTGGGTTATGCGCCTACAGCCAGGTTCCAAGCTAAAGTCAAATATAAACAAGGGCTTGAAAGAACACCTCTAAATGGAATCAGAGATGGCAGGGACTGACAGTGTTAGTGGGGTTCTGCTTTGGAATTGGATTAAGGAATCTGGGTATATATTTGAGTTGGCTTTAGAAGACAGTTAACATTTTAAACACCGATGAATTATTAGAAGGAAAGGGATAAGAGGAAAAGAGAAAAGCAAATGCCACTCCACAGCTATCCAATATCCTGATCACAGAAGAAAAGCTTACTCGGAAGTAAAATTCAGTGTTATGAGATAAAATGGCCAAACGACTTTTTCTCCTGAGGCAGTTGCGGGTATCAATGCTTAGCCAGGACTCAAGGTGAGCCATGATTCCTGCCTCCCACACCCAGGCTGGACCTGTCCTGCACCAGCCAGGCAGACTTTGAAATACACACAACAAACAAGATCATGTGGGGAGAGCCATGGGTTCAGGTCACAGGGAGAATGGCAAAGGCAGGGTGTTTGAAGTCTCCATTTTAAAGAGTCTGGTGGGCCCCCAGAGACAGGCAAAAGGTCCACCAACCTGTAGATCTCTAGATGAACCTGGGAAGTTCCTGGAGTTAGGTCACTCCAGGAGAATGTGGAAAGCAGCCCTGATCTTTCCCACTCCTTTGATGCTGTGAAGCCTTAACCACACCGGGGGCAGCACTGGTTTGAGTGCCTCTCCCGTCACCCCACCCCCTTCACCACCTTCGTGGACTCTTGACTTTTCACCTTCTTTCAAACTTAACTCAATGTGATCCCGTCTCATAAATCTAAACACTTTCTGTGTCTGAAGTGAAAGTTCAGTTACAGATTTTGTGAGAAAGGAAAAAAGTGTTCATAAGCTTATAATGAACTCCTACCCAAATCTCTCAACTAGTAAACTTCAGTGAATTAGAATTTTTTCTCTAGTACTTTTTAAAACTGAAATGTAACTGAAGAGATTTTGATCCAGTAACTATTTATCTCCCTTTGTGTAAACTTGGCTTATTGCAGGCCCCTCTAACTTTCTGGCATTTTTTTTTTTTTTTTTTCTATTTAGTATCTCATTTATTCCTGCCAACAAGCGTCTAGAATGGAAAGGGCAAATATTATTAATCCAATTTGAAGCAGAGAAAATCAAGACCCTGAAAGTTTAACCAAGTTAACAGGATTATGCAGCTGAACAAACTGCAGAACCAAGACTCTTCAAGTTCTGGCTGAGTCAGAGCCTCCCCTGTGCCCCATCATAAGACTCCTGGGAAATTTTTAATGTACTCCTTTTAAGAAAATTATTAATAATAATAATGAGTCACTACCATTGGCAAAACAGTCTACATGTAGACATTCTACTTTGGTGAGTCACCATCTAAGGTGCAACTATTGGTCTCTCCCTGTCCATAAGAAAGAAGAGTGATGAAAATTGACAACCACCAGTTCAATGGACCACAAGGACATCAGTCTCTAAGACCCTGAGACCAAAAGATCTAGATGGTACCTGGCTACCACTACCAACTGCTCTAAATGGGATCACATTATAAAATCCCTGATGTTGATATCAGTTAGGTGCCATTGAGTTGGTTCCAACTCATAGCGACCCTATGCACAACAGAACAAAGCATTGCTAGATAAAATGTCCTGGATAGAGTGGGAGAAAATGTGTGACAAAACATACAACCATAAAAAAAGATCAGCGTTACTGGTCAGATTGTAACTGGTACAACTCCAAGACTATGGTTAAAATTTTAACTAAGCAATAAATAAGTCTATGGAGGGGCAACACTAGTGAGATACATATACCACACAAGACCAAAAGGACAGCACTGACCCAGGGACAAAGCTCAGAAGGAACAGGAAAGGAGGAGGAATGGAAATAAAAACAAAAGGAGGAAGTGGTCTAAGTGAAGTTACATGGAAAGACCCACAGTGACTGAGATGAAACAAAGTGTATGGTTTGTTGAATATAAAACTGATCATGTACTCTGTAAACCTTCACTAAATTCACAATAATAAAAAGTATCAAAAAATTAATGACTACTTTAAAATCTTGTTTCAGAGAGACTTATTTTCATATTCTGTACTTAAACTAGATTTATATAATGTCACTAATAGAATTTGGAATACCTTAATTAATAGTAATAATATACAACATCATAAAAAATATAGTCAAGAAAATGCTATGGGGTAGGCAGTTCTACTCTGTCACATGAGATACTTATGAGTTGACTCTGACTTGTCGACACCTACAAACAGCTGTTCATCTACTTTGATGATACTTTGATGTCTGATGGGATTTATAAAACTGAGAACCTGGGTTGAAATCCCCACTCCACCACTTGAAAGGTTGCATCTTGGACAAATTCCATCAATCTGTTCCTTTCCAATCCATGTACATACATCAGGAAAGCCTGGGTTCACTCCTACTGTCATCCCACTCATGGTAAGCCACTCCTGAAATCTTTGGGACTTCTAGCCCTTTACATCCGCCACAGGCTCCTCGGGCTTCGATTGCCTGTTCAGACATGCTTCTCCATCTTTGGCAGCAGTCAAATTAGAAAATTACCCTGAGGCCTCAGGAACCCTAGCTGCAGGTTCTCCTGTGACCCAGTCTAGTTCCCCAGGAATCAACCTGGGCTTTCCACCACTGGAGAATGTCAGGCTCACATCTAGTTAATGTCAAATGAACAAAATAAAACTTAACTGTTCCGCAAAGTGTTGTAACAATGAAAATATCTAAGAAAGTTGTAGAGGCTGTAATGCCTACAATAATTTTATTTCTATTTGTTTCCCCTTTTGGTGAGTTAGAAATTGGAAATGAAATGACTAGCCAATGATTTAGCCTAATTAGGAAATTGAGCATAAACTGGCTCCCTGTGAAATAATCTTTTCTGTGCAATAAAGTATATTTCAGTTATCAGCAGAAATCCTGAAGTAAAACAGTACAGAACAATGAAATCCTTAGGTTTCTGTGTTAAAAAATAATAATTGTCTTGGTGTGCTTTCTTTCTAAGTTTACAACGTACTTATCAGAAAAGCCCTAGATGCACAAAATCACACCTAAATCTCTAGGCTATTTTAAGCATCACATTCCCTCCAGTTTTGACTTCTCTACAGACACCATCCTAAAAGCTAATTGAGGCTCACTGTATGATGAAAGCTTGCATTATGGATGAATAATATCAAGAGAACCCTAGAGATATATATTCATCAAGATCTCATGTTTTCCACCTACATCTTAGATGCACTGAACTTGTCTCTTCCCATCAGTCAGACTGTATGGCACTGCTTTCAGAAGTGTTAACACTGATAGTAACGTGTACAAATGGATTTAACAGCTGAAGAGAAGAAAGAAGAGCAGAAAGGAAGAAGAGAGTGGCTACCCACCCTCCACCTACTCCCACTGAATTAATTCTGACTCGTAGTGACCTGACAGGGCAGAGTAAAACGGCCCCAGAGGGTTTCTGAGTTTGTAAATCTTTACTGAAGGAAAACTGGCTCATCTTTCTCTTATGGAGAGGCTTGTGGGTTTGAACCGTACATCTTTTGTTAGCAGCCCAACACTTAACCCACAGAGCCATCAAGGTGCTTTCTGGCAACGTCAACTCATGGGTTAGAGTTGATGACTAGCCATTTGTCTACCTGTCTTGTTCAACACTTTATCCTTAGAACGGGAGCTGGTCATTTAATTGTGAATTAACACTCTTTATAATACACGGTCAACATTAGAGGCATTCATGCCACCACTTACATTCAGTGTGAATTATTATAATCACATTACTTTCATCCTAATGTGCTAAATTAGCTACTCACAGGTGCAAGGAAGTAATTTAGAAGAATATGGCATTTTAGAGGAATTGAGCTGTTACCAGGAAAACACAAGAGGATTCTTGGGACAGACATTGGCCACTCAGAACAGAAATGAAGACAGCTACGAGGCAAGACTGGGTTTCATAAAGGAATACAACACTTGCCAATCTAACTCTAGGGTAGTGGCCAAGAACAGGGATTTTGGAGTCTGACTGGCTTAGATTTCAGTCCCACCTCAACTACTCATTAGTTGTATCACCTTGCGTAACGTATTTAACCACTTCTCATTCTCTGAACTGGAGATAAGCTTGTTTAACTCACAAGGGGCTCTTATAAGGATGAAATAAGGTCTTTTATGTGGAGCATTCAGCACAATGCTTTGTAAGCACTTTATAGATAATAAGCATTCAAAAACTAGTACAAGAGTAATAATTTTTTATATTATTAGACAGTAATTATATAACTTTTAGTAATTATATTTTTACTGAGATTAAAGATTGTTTATTATTATTATTATTACTTAAATTTCACTTATCTTCTAGATTTTATGGCTTTCTGAAATTTTAAAGTTGCTTAAAAAAATCTGATACCTGGATTGGTGGAGGACATTAAATCAACAGAGGTGGTGTGTAGATCATTATGATTAAGTAAAGAAGAGCAACTCATTTCTCTGAAAGTCAGAAAATGAAGTAAAATGGGGCCTTTCTAAAGTAGGACCAGGTTTACAGTTATCATAAATTCTTCAATCCAGTCATTATTTTAAAGACCATAAAGGCAGAAATTAGTTCATGTCATCCTCTGTGCCAACTCATCAATGGCTTCCCACTTCCCTTAGAATAACATCCCAACTTTTAAGCAGGATCGTCAAGGCCCCACTGGATCTGGCCTTTGCCCAATTTGCCAACTTCCTGCTGTCCCTAATTCTCTCCTTGGGGCCTTTAAATGTGAATTCCTATGTTCCCCAGATAGGGATTTTCTTCCTCAGGGCTCTGCTCCAATGTCACTTCCTCTGAGAGAGCCTGCCAGCCCACCCAACCTAAAACAAATGCATCTCCACATTCACTCTGGAACCTCTCCTGCTTTATCAAAAATAATCTGATTACTATTTATTACGTACCTGACTAGAATGATAGCTCCTTGAGAACTGGCCTTTGTGTATCTTATTACACACACCACATATCCCCAGAGCACAGGAGAATACTTGTCACCTAGAATGTGCTTAATAAATATTTGAAGGAGTGATTACACACAACAATAATAATACCATCTACTATTTATAACCGAGCACTTATTATGTGCTATGCAGTCTCTCTTTAAATCTTACTTTAAATCTTAATAACAATCCTCTGGAGTTAGGTACCATTATAGCCCTCATTTTACAAATGGAGAACCTGAGTCTTAAGCTCAGACATGTAGTAAGTGAGGAAACTGAGCACAGATCAAACGCACACATGCACACATGCCTCTCTTTATAGGTAAACTGACAAAGGTAGAATAAAGAGGTAACAGGATGGCTACCAGACTACCTACCACTCCTGGCCAAGGTTTAGGAACATAATTGAAGTCATGGCCAAACCAATTTGCTTCCTTCTCTTTCTCATTCTCCCAAATGAAATAAAATATCTGACCAATATTTTACAGTTAAAACTAAGGACAATTCATTAGCAAGTACACAATACATAGTAGCATGGTCGAAAGATAACTGTCTCTAGAGAAATGTGTTGTTGTTGTTGTTACTAAGTGCCGTAGAGTCAGCAAGTCAGTTCTGACTCACAGGGACCTCTGTATAGGGTTTCTGAGGAGTGGTTGGTGGGTTTGAACCACCACCTTGCAGTTCAAACTAACCGTGCAGTTGCAGTACTTTATTCTGCAGCACCACGCCAGGATTCCCAACGCTACAAATATACTTGTAGGGTTAGTCTTCTTTTTATTAATGTTGGGGCTTCACGCAAGTGATACTTTTTTTCAAGAAAAGGTTAGCACCTTATTGTTAATTTATACATTACTATTCAAAGGGAGGGGGGCCCTAGTGTGGTGCTGTGACTTAATGTGTCAGACTGCAAAGCCGGTTTGAACTACAAGGTTGGTGGTTCAAGCTCACCAGCTGCTCCTCAGAAACCCTATACAGGGTAGCTATGGGTCAGAAATGACTCAACGGCACTTAACAACAACATTCAAAGGTGTTCTTTTAATCAGAGAAAAGACAAAGAAAAGATACTACGTGATATTTGAGGAATAAAGAATGGAATTACTATTCCTGAAGCCGAAGACGTATTCTTCCCTCCAGTTGAAAATACTTTGAGAAAGTATGCTATGAAACCAGCTTCCAAGAGTATTTATTTTCTAGTCTGCACTTGTAATGTAGTCTATAAAATTGTGTCATCCCGTGGTGTATCACATAGTGCCACAGAAATGTAAAAATACAATTAGTCAACTTACTATTTTTAAAAACTTGTACCAGAAAAAAGACAATTGTTGATACTACATGAGTCTAAATAAGTAAACAGTGGTACACACTCATATTTAGACTCACTGTCAGTAATGTTTTATGATCTTTGGAAAGACATTTGGCTTTTTTGGTACTTTACCTTTTCTTCATGTACAGGAAATAAATTGGGGTGGTAGGGCATAGTTTGATATTAATTCTTAATATGAGTTTATGATTTTACAAATGGAGAACCTGATCTTATTTTAAGGCAAAGGAAATAAGACCTGAGACTATGGTAATTATATATATTATAGAACTTTAATCAGTGATAATGTTGGTATTTAGGGGAAAAAATATACAATGTATATATTAGAAATGTGAATTCCCAATGTTTATCTATTTGGATTGAATACGTCTCCTTAAAACAAACAAAACTAGAATATTAATTATCATGTGTGACTGTCTGTGTTGTTGTATTTGGTTCCTATACAGGAAAATGAAATCTAAAAATCTTTCCATGCAAATAGGAATATCCATAAAAATATATATGATAATGTTTGAAGTTTGTTTTTAAAATTACCTAAATATTAAATAATTATGTATGTACAACTCTGGAACAACAAGATTCAGGGATACAGGGATTGAGGCATGGTTTGAATGGGTAAAAGCAGGGAAATGATGTTAAGATGCTTGGCTATACTGTGAATCTTGGTTTCCCTTGCCTACAACTGTAAAATAGACACTTGAAGGGGAGAGAAAGGAATAGCCAGAAACATCACCATAGAAAGCTTGTAAGTGCATCTTCAGCCTATAACTTATTGGAATGCCTAAAATGGGGCTGCAATATGCCCAGTGAAGGAGGCTTCCTGTGGAGCCTTGCATTGCATAAGACCATAGGTGGACTCCTGATCCCCATGGAGAATCTCCTGAGGTGGGAAATCTCCACTTGAAAGGACAAGCAGACTAGTCTGGAGCAGCTAGAAGAACAGAAGATACTTCTTGAAAGAAAGACCAGCAGGAAACATCAAAAACAATGAAGGCAGTCTAACTGACTACTACAAGAACAAGCAAGTTGTGTTCCTGGGAGTCATCAAGGCAAGCAGTCGGGTCCCCTCAGGGCAAACCCCTTTCCAAGACTGAGACTCAAGGGGAATACACGAGCAGACATGTGGTCTTGCTGGTTACCATGTTGGTCACTGATAAGAGGAAGTAGGGGAAAAACAGCAATGAAGTTGTGAGCTAAGGCCAACCACATTCAATAGACTCCTATCAACCTGGGTTGAGACCTGGTTGGTGAGCAGTATGGCAAGACCTGGGGACTCCTGGGTCCAGAGACAGGGACAGGGTCACAGAAGATTATAGAGTGGAGTGTGAAGTGTCCAGCTGCTATTAAGTGAGGGGAGATGCACAAGAACACCCATACTTGCATAGAGTACACACTTGACTAGGCTTCAATGGCCCGATGATCAGAACTCAACTAGAAGAAGAAAGAAGAGGCAAAAAAGAGTAATCCGCTATAACTGATGAACTTGACCTATACTTATGGATGTAGTAGCTCAAAAGAGGGAACAAATCTTTACAGTGAGGATCATTCCCACCCCCTCAGTACACAGGGTTGACAGGGATGGGCAACTTAGACACTGGTTACCCAAAATGGGGGGGGCGGGACAACAAAGGCAAGAAGTGACTGGTTTACAAGTTTTCAAGAGGGACCCTATTTTCAGAGGGTGCAGGGGAAGGTCGAATCTCCACTGAGTGGTTTCCAACCTGGCTGGATGGGGCTGATTAAAGGAGATGGGGATACTGACTCTTGTGGTTCAATAGGGAATAATTGCTATCAGAACTGGACTGTGAGAGTTGCAAATGTAAAAGGTAGATGTTTTGTAACAAAAGGAGGGGAGTGGTTGATTTTGCAGTCCAGGAACGGAGGACTTTTAAAAAAAAAACTTTAAAAGAAAAATTACCTAAGTATAACAAACTCTGTATCTTCTGTAATTTTTTTCATTCAACGTATTTTTTTTCAAATGTTTTATTGTGGATTATGTGATCGTTTACATGGGGGAACATTAGCTTTACATTCATCCTATTGTACATCGTTTCATTGCCATGCATCATCAACCAACCAAAGGGTATACCCCACAAGCCTGCCCCCTGTCATCAACACACAACCACTCTCCCTCTCTGGGTCTAGAGTCCCCAGCCTCTCTATCTCTTCATGTCATCGTCTCTGCCTCCATCTCTGGCATCACTGCTTCTCAGGGTAAGGTTTTGTACTCTGCTTGATGGTTCAAGAGACCTCCACTCCTGGACTGCAAATTCAATCACTCCCCTCCTTTTGATACAAAACATCTACTTTTACATTTCCAACCCTCGCAGTCAGTCCTAATAACAATTATTCACCATTGTACCACAAGGGACCTATCCCCATCTCCTTTCATTAGACCCTTCCAGACTGACTGGATATACTCAGTGGAGACTCTACCTTCCTCCACACCTTCTGGATCTAGGCTCCCTCTTGAAAGCTTGTAAGCCAGTCACTTTTTGCCTTTGTAGCTCCCCCATTTTGGGTAGCCAATGTCCAAGTAGCCCATCCCTGACTACTCTGTATATGGAGGGGGTGGGAATGCTCCTCGCTGTAAAAATTTATTCCTTCTTTTGAGCTACTGCATCCATAGGTGTAGGTCAAGTTCATCAAATTGTATAGATTACTATTTCCCCCCCCTCTTCTTTAATCTTCTAGTTGAGCTCTGATCATCCAGTCATTGAAGCCAGGTCAAGTGGGTATTATCTGCAAGTGTGGGTGTTCTTATGCATAGGCCCTCTCTTCTTATCAGCTTGATGCTTCACTCTCCACTCTAGTCCTCTGTGGCTATGTCATTGACTCTGGGCCCAAGAGTCCCCAGGTCTTGACACACTGCTAGCCCAACCAGATCTCCACCCGGGTTCATAGGAGTCTATTGAATGCTATAGGGCTTAGCTTGCAGCTTCACTGCTGTTTTTCATTCAACATATTTTTGAAAGCTTCCCCTGCTGATATATTGATCTAATCTATTCTGTTCAACTACTACATAGTAGTCCATCATATGACTTTACCATTGATTATATCCATTCTCCAGCTGGCAGATTCTGTTACTTTTCTTCATTGTTACAAAGCTATAGTAAGCATCTTTGTGACATCTACCTTAAAATGCAATTTTCAGTCCACAGGGAACAGTCAACTTGAGCATTACAAGATTGCTGAATTGCTTTGGAAAATGGTTGTCTAGGTAATGAATTTATAGGCACTGTCTTAACACTTGTCCAATGTACACCTTAATCATAACCTCTGTTCTGAGATGGTGAGGGGGCTGTCTGTGACCACCAAAGTTACAGCTCATATGTGGTTAGTCCCACTGTCTTAACTTTAGTCCCTCAATCAACACAGCTACTGAAAGTAGTTAAAGAGAAAACAAAAGTGACACCAACAACTAAGAGATTCACTTACATTAGCTTGCAACAATAGTCTTTTGTTCAGAACTATGAATAGTTCCGTTTTCAGTAATGCTGTTATTAACAAGTCAGTTTGGTAGCTGTGACATAATATGATAATCTATTTCTTTGCAAAGATGTTCTGTTTTTCAAGGCACTATAAAACGAAATTACTCCCTTTCAACTACTGATCATAAATTCTTCTATTTAATAGACTATACAGTTTAGAGTTTAATAATGAGAACCTATACTTGAAATAACTTTAAAAGACTTTTCTATAAAAGTGGGTATCAATATTTTTTAAGGTAACAAGGTGGGAAAGAAATAGGAACATAGACATCTACCCACGTATAAATAATAATAGCTACCATTACAATAATTTTTGTATGCCAGCTATTACGGGGATGGTGGTTTACAGTCACCAAAGCCCAAAAGGTGGCACACTAAGGGAATATCACTAGACTGAGAACCATAAGATTGGCAGTTCAAATCCACTAGTTGCTCCTCAGAAACCCTATGCAAGGTTGCTATTAATGGTAGTGGATTCCAGGGCACTTTGCAACAATGTATCAGGTTACTTTTTGTAAGTTATACACTATGAATATCACCTATGCATCCTCCTTATATTATCTGAGGACCTAGGAAGACAGAAACAATCCAGAGTTGCTCAGATTTTAACTATTCCAATACTCTCCAGTTTGTGCAAAATGAAAAAAACCCAAAACCTATTCTCACTTTCTTTCCCAGTTTAACAAAGTTCATTTTTAAAAAGTGTAGAGATTAAAGTTGCCCATGTCTAAAAGAATGCTTGGCTCAAAACAAAACAACTTAAATTACTAACTCTGTGTCCCTCTGATGGGTAAAGCTCTACTTACTCCATTCTCTAATATCCATCGTATTAAATCAGTACCTTCATCTCAGAGCCCTAAATGCACTAGCATCTTAAACTTTGTGTATCAAGGCAGCCTCTTAAATCTATTTACTATTGTGCATAAGCCTCAGAGACAGAGAACGTTTACTGGATACCCGAAATTTAGCATTGATAGGGTCTCTTCACAAACATCTGTGATGATGGCTTAGGACCCCTCCCTTTGGCTCACCCAGGACCACCATATTTTTTAGGGCAGTATACTGGGGGATACCCTCATTCCCTAGGTCTCTGTCTTTCTCAAATCTGGCCCATCTTAAACTAGAATTGGGAGTTTCATGCAGTTCTCTAGAGGGCTGACTTTTATAGCTCAGCTTTAAAACCAGAGCATAATTGCCAGGGATTTTAAATTCAAGTATTATCTCCGGAATTACTACAAATAGGGATCTCTGGGTGGTATAAATGGTTAATGCACCAGGCTACTAAACAAAAGGTTGCAGGTTTTAGTCCAGCCAGAGGTACCCTGGAAGAAAATCCTGGCAATCTATTTTCAAAAATTCAGCTGCTGAAAACCCTATGAAGCACAGCTATACTGACACACACGGGTCACCATGAGTTGGAAATGATTTTAGGGTACCTGGGGGAAAAAATCCCTAACATTATCATTTTGTCTTGGGTTGAGCATGCCCAGAGCTAACATCAAAAAATAGATTTTCTGTGACCAACCGCATTTGTAGTCCACAGTGCATGGTTCACTGGCATCTTTATAAATGGAACTAACCCCCTTTTATCAAATTTTACAAGCATCCATGACATCACCAAATACTTTTTCTTTCAAATTCAGAGCCCAGTGAGTCTGAAGAGCCCTACTGGTCTTTTGGCTTTATTTTCCAGGAGTTCAGGAGCAGCAGTTGGAGTCATAGGGTTTTAACAAGTTCTGATCTCTATACAAAAAGTGCCATGGGATGCCCATAGAACCAACAGATCTGTGTTGGAAGAAGTGCAGCCAGAGTGCTCCTTGGAGGCCAAGATGGCCAAACTTCATCTCTCATACTTCAGACATATTGTCAGG
>NW_006408577.1:14978471-14983558 GCF_000296735.1 Chrysochloris asiatica | reverse complement strand
TTGTAAGTTCATCTTCTGCCTATAACTGATTGGAATACCTAAAATGGGGCTACAATGTGCCCTGTGAAGGAGGCTTCCTGTGGAGCCTCTGCATTACATAAGACCATAGGTGGAATCCTGAACCACATCCATAATCTTCTGAGGTGGGAAATTTCCACTTGAAAGGACAAACAGACCAGCCTGGAGAGGCTAGAACAGAAGACACTCCTTGAAAGAAAGACCAGACTGACAGGAAAAATACAAAACAATAACAGCAGTCCTACTGATTACTACAAGAACAAGTTGCTCGCCCAGGAGACATCAAGGCAAGTGGTTGTGTCCCCTCAGGGCAAACCCCCTTCCAACACTAAGACTCAATGGGAATACATGGTCTGATTGGTGACCAGGTTCATCACAGATAAGAGGAAGTAAGTGAAAAACAGCAATGAAGCTGCGAGCTAAACCCTACAATGTTCAATAGACTCCTGTGAATTTGGATGGAGACCTGGTTGGCCAGCAGTGTGGCAAGACCTGGGACTCTTGGGCCCATTGTCAGTGACATAGCCACAGAAGACTACAGTGGAGAGTGAAGCATCCAGCTGATAAGAAGAGAGGGCATATGTATAAGAACACCCACACTTGCAGATAATACCTACTTGACCTGGCTTCAATGACTAGATGATCAGAGCTCAACCAGAAGAAAAGAGAGAAGAAAAAAGAGTAATCTGATACAATTTGATGAACTTGACCTACACCTATGGATGCAGTAATTCAAAAGAGGGAACAAATCTTTACAGCGAGGATCCTTCTCACCCCCTCCATACACAGAATAGACAGGGATGGGCAACTTGGACATTTGCTACCCAAAATGAGGGATCTTCAAAGGCAAGAAGTGACTGGCTTACAAGCTTTCAAGAGGATACCTAGATCCAGAGGGCGTGGAGGAAGGTAGAATCTCCACTGAGTAGTATACAATCTAAGCAGGGCTGATGAAATGAAATGCAGATGGGTCTCTTGTGATACAACAGTGAATAAATGTTATCAGGACTGATTGTGAGGGTTGGAAATGTAAAGGTAGACATTTTGTAGCAAGGAAGGCAGTGATTAACTTTGCAGTCTAGGAGGGGAGGTCCCTGGGACCATCAAAGGAGAAGAGCAGAGAGTGAGACCCTACCCAGAGAAGTAGTGACGCCAGAGATGGAGGCAAAGATGATGACGTGGAGAGATGGGGTGGCTGGGACTTTAGACCCAGAGAAGCAGATGGGCTGTGTGTTGACGACTGGGGCACAGGCTTGCAGTGTATACCCTTTGGTTGGTTGATGATGTATGGAGGAGATTTTAACCATGGCAATAAAGCGATATATGGCAGGATGAATGTAAAGCTAATGTTCTCCACAAGTCTGGGTTAGTCACTGCCTGGCAGGGCAGAAAGGTCTCCCTGAGTTGAGACACAGGGCGGGAAGTCCTAAAAGCAGAGCCAAGTACTAGACACAAGAGATCTAAGAGACTCTCTGCATATGCTCTGCAAAGCACTGGTCAGCTCGTGCATGTGAGGAAACCATGAGATGTCAGAGAAAGAACCATCTGAAAGGCTTAGAGGGAAAAGTCTCCAAAACGCACAGAAAGATGCTACATAAGCTGGAAAGAAAGAAATGCCCTGGGTTTGTTTTTGTGTGTGTTGATTTTTTCCCCCTACCCCTTTCCCTCTAATCTTCCACCTGTGCCTCTCATTGGTCAGTGATGACCAACCTTGACTGCCTAAGGGAGTCAACTGGAGAGCTTCTTAAAATAGTATGCATGCTAGTGTGCACCCCAGAAAGTTGGGTGTCATTTTCCTGAGGCACAGCATTGGGAATTTTCAAAGCTTTCCTGAAGTGTTTGCTGCAGTAGCATGTACACTAAAATTAGAATGATACCGAGAAAATTAGCATGAGCCCTGAACAAGGATGACATGCAAATTCATATTTTAAAAAATAAAAATAAAGCTGTTATGATGAGTCTAATGGTTGAGAACCACTGCTTTAGCTGACCCCAGGCAAAAGTTGGGAGACCCGATCCTGGAAAAGTCTGTAGAAATCAGTAGACTGCCATAGAGGGTGAAGAGGGAATCTGAGAGCCAGTGGGACAAAGATCAGCAACGATGGCACAAAAAGATGTGTACACACAAGGGGCAAGAGTGAGAAACAAAAAATATAGACATTGTCTTCTCTATATCCTTCAGTAACCAGCTCAAATTGGGTTTCCTTCATGAAGTCTTCCCTCATCATCCTAGTGACAACACTTCCTCCAGCAACACTAATTGTCTCTTGCCTCCAATGACAGCTTATTTATCATATACCACCTCCAGGGTATCCTCAGCTGAGTTGTAGCCCAGCAACCTCCTATCTGTCTGGGTTTTCTGTACTTCAAGGAAGCCTGTGCCACCCTCTTCTTGATATCTGTATTGTGTATTCATTTCTTTCCCAAACAGACAGGCTAGCTACTACTAAGCAGTAATTGTTGGTTAACAAAAGAGCCCTGTGGTGCAATAGTTAAAGCTCTTGGTTGCTGACTGGAAAGATCAGGAATTTGAACCCAGCAGCCGCTCTGTGGGAGAAAGATTTAGAAACTTTATGTGGCAATTCTACCCTGTCCTAGAGAGTGGGTCATTATGAAGCCAAAGGGTTTGGTTTCTGGTAGTGGATAACATTTTCAGGGTAAAACTGACCTTGAATATAAGAATTTCTAGGCAATGTCAGAGACTGCTTGAGTAAATCTCTGTGTGTCCCTTAAAATTTAAACAAATTTAAATCAAACAACATAGGGGATTGCCTAACATTACACAGTGTAGATTTATAAATTTACAAATGACTTGTTTTACAATTCATTTTGATCACAACCTACTCACAGCTGTTGAAACATTCAGCAGGGGGACTATTTTTACTCTTCTTATAAATTAGGCTAAAAATATACTTGCTGAATATTCCAGAGTTTTGTGGTTTCAAATGAAAAGAAATCTACTTTTTTAGTAGAAATATTAAGCATTATTCTATTTGCCTGAGAAAGTCACTTTTCAGAGAAGGACAAAATCCAAGGTCAAAACCAGAAATTGTTTACTCTGTGTCTGCATTCAGACCGAAAAACTGTAGAACTGCTAAAATACAAAGTGGCTTCATATCCCATTTTTAGTTGATTAAAAAAAAGAGACAAACCTAAAAACTAAAAAGAACCTAAGTAGCTCAAAAGTGGGCAAGCTAATTTTAAGAACTGCTTTTCAGTGTAAATTGTTCTTCATTATGAAGCTACATAAAGAAATTCACTTCTGAATATAATGAGGTATCTACAAATTTAATGGTACTGCTGACTCTTAAAATCAAACTTCCAGTAGGAGAGCTTCATAATACTGAATTCCTACAAGGAATACACAAAAGGTAAGAATTCACAGTAGGTTAAGCACTGGACTGCTAACTTCAAGGTCAGAGGTTCAAACCCTCCACCAGCCAGTGCTTGGAAACCCTATTCAGGATCACTATGAGTTGGAAGCAACTCCATGGCACTTAATAACAACATTCTTCCAATTAAAGTTTAAACTATCACACTACACTTTTTACAACCCCCTAATCTCAACAACACCTCCCTAAATTTGGAGTATGTGGATACAATCTTACTTAAGCTATCAAACTCTTTTCAAAGTATTTAAAATAATTAATGTTATTATTAAAAAGAAAAACAGGTAAATGACAACATATTGATGGAGTACCAGCAGGCTCTTGGAGCAACATAGTAGCCACAAGAGCTAACGTCACTCACCATCACATCAAATCATATATATAAGAAAAAGAAAATGCCTCTTGTACATACAATCAGAAAAATTAAGATACTATAGCATTTAAGTGACCTGTATGTTTTTAAAATAATGAGTAACTAATAACCAAGCTTAAGTGCAGGCTCATATAATCACCAAATGTAGTAGTAAGCCCACCAGGATTTTAATATGAAAATATCTTTTGTTATTTCTGATTCACAATGACCCCATTCCTGTCTAATAGATTTGAGATCTATAGGCTTTCAATGGTTGATTTTTTTTTTTTTGGAAATCGATCACCAGCCCTTTCTTCTGAAGTAGACTTGAACTTGCAACCTTTCATTTAGTAGCAGAGAATGTTAACCATATGCACCATCCAGGGACTCCATGAAAATATCTACCTCAGACAAAAGACCTGAGACCCTTCTTTTCTAATTATGAGAGAAGCAGCTAACAATTTCTTTGAAAACAGAATCCAGTTACGTATTCTGTATTGAGTCAGCTGCTTGGTGATTATATAATAGCTTCCAGGAACCCCACTCACTGGCAAGACCTAACTGGGTATCTTTTTGGAAATAAATGACTGTGATTTTAGAGATACTGTTGTTGTTAAGTGTCATCAGCTGAGGCGAAATTCTGCTCATATACAAAGATAAGGATCACATTCATCACAGTCAAGCCAGACAGCTCAGAGAATGTAAACACAGTCTGGACAAAAAGTTTTAAATGCCCAAACCCTTAATAATATAAGGTTATTTTCAGATTGGTTCCATGGACTGCCTCAGGCAGTCTATGTACCAAAGAAGTATCCACAACAAAAGGATCAAAAATTTGAGAAAGAAAAGGAATAGTATACAGTTCCTCAAAGCAAAACTAAACAAGAAAAAATATATATTCACTATCATTTGGGGAAAAGCATGATAGGATGTGGACATTTTAAATTAGAGAATTGTTTCTTTACGTACTAGAAATGGAGTGAAAAGAAAATTGCCTTTTCTCACATGCATCATCACTTCTCTATTTTTCCTTTTTAATTTCTCACAAAAACAACAGATTTAAAGATTATCTCTCTCACACACACATATACACATACGGTTGCTTCCTCTTAGATACTGCCACTTCTAATTTTAGAAACAAACATGCCACACTTTTCTATGAAGCAAGCATGCTTAAGTGTATCTGGCTCCACATTTTAGAGGTAATCAAAGAGCAAAGAGACTTAGACAGAGCAAGGTACTATTCAATCAGCTTCAGGCAAACATTAGCTAAGAGAAACATTACACAAGAAATACGAGGCATTCATAGTTTTTTTTTTTTTTTTTTT
>NW_006408577.1:14973101-14978281 GCF_000296735.1 Chrysochloris asiatica | reverse complement strand
TCTGACTCAAAGCAACCCTACAGGACAGAGGAGGCCGGCTCCATAGGGTTTCCAAGACTGTAATAGCCACATAAACCAATCACCACATTTCCCTCCCACATAGTGGACCACAGCCTTATTAAATGTAATGGAAATCTTTACATCTTCAAATTCTATCTGTGACAGCAAATGGCTGAGAATAAATGAAGACTGAAAAGATCCAGTGAAGCCCTCCTTCATAGGGGCCTGCCACAGGGGGTGCCCTTCAGGGTCCGTGGACTAATCCAGTTCGCTAGGTTGGAGTTCCTATACCTGGAACATGTGCTATGACAGTCTTTTAGCCTACAGCTAAGCAGTCTACATGCCTTTTATGATGGGACAGGAAAGAGATAGCAGTCATTTTTTTTTTTTTTTTAAGACAATGCAACTGGGTTCCTTTTAGCCTTCCTTTTGTTTCTATTTTAAGGAAGATGAGTAACAAAAAACTCTATTCCCACCCCCACCTGACCCTCAGCACAAATAATATCCTTAAATGTGCTTAAAGGAGCTATCAACCATAAAAAGACAAAGCTTACTTGGCTAAGGAGCCGTAATAATAAGCATTTTCTTACCTGATGTGGCCTATCAGTTCAATAAGCTTGTGACTAAAAAAATAAGCTGTCAGCTCAGACACATGACTCAGGACCGAACAGACCCCAAAGAGGGTTGTAGTTCCATTCAGGTCTTCCAAATGCCAGTAGAGAAAGGTGAAGACAAAGCCATATCCAAAGCCCATAAACCAAGCCACAAACAGCACTGAGCCGTACTGCACACTGCAAAGAAGTTTGATTAGGTCCCAAAAGTTGAAGGCCTGTGAGTGGCTTGTGGTGGTTGGTGTCTCCTCAGAGGATTCTGTGGAGTTGTTCCTCTCCACCTGAGGGATCTCCACTTCTTTCCCTTTAGTGTCATTGTTGTTGAAGTGGTTGTAGCGGAACCGGAACTGAGTAGCAACAATCAAGGCCATGGTCATTAGAACTCCAAAGACGATGAAGACGATCTGGTAGTTTCTGTACTCGGGGGCCTTACACCCCTTTCCATCGATGAGTACTTCTATGTGGGTGTAGTCAATCCCGATGCCCACAGAGAGCATCGCTAGGCCCCAGCCCAGGGAGCCCCACATGCGCTGCAACCCATATCGGTCTCTGTGTTTTCCCAGATACTGCAATGTTACCGTGTCCACAATCGTGACAGAAGAGGCACTGAAAAATTCTCCTATTATGACAACTACCAAGATCACCAAAAAGATAGCTTCAACTTCTTGTTGATCATAAACAAGAGTGACTTGGTCAGAAGGTAAAGGTTTGGTGGTTGTGACAGAAGTAGTGGTTGTCTCCCTGGTTACATTCCCTAGGAGGACAGGGGTTGCTGTGCTTGGGCTTAAGGTGAAATCCATGATATGTTCAGTAATCTCACCTGTCTGCGGCTGCTCAGTGGGTTCAATACTCATGCTTGGAGCTGTGGAAAAGGTAACAGGTTCCGAGATGCTGGGCTCTGCTTCTAACATCAGTGACCCATTGGAAGGAGGCAAGTTCCTTTTCTCACGTGTTTTAGGTGATGGGGAGCCAAGCATGGTAGGAGAAGAGATACCAGAAGAATTCATTGGCAGAATAGTTAACGGGTGACTTGTATTCATGGGGCGAACTGTTGGGGGAATCTTTGGTACGCATCTCAACGTAGCTGGTTTGACAAATCCAATGCCCAGGTTGAACATAACCCAACACAAAAGAGAAAAAAGGAGGACAATTTTGCCTTTTTTAAAGCGATCTGCAACTACACCCCAAAAAGGGGCACTGCAGAATTCTATGAAGTATCGAATACCTACTAGTAGTCCACTCTGGCTTGGGGACATGCCCAGCTGTTTATAATAGACAGGCAAGAGTGGATACAGAGAGCCATATGCAGAGTAAAAAAAAAAATAAAAGACCTTGGAAATGAGAAGATCGTTGTTTATTTTAACACAGTGTTTCTCTATCCAGTCTATTTCTTCTTCAGGGATAGCAGGCGTTTCTGTGGAGGAAGGCGTTTCATTCGATGGTGCATCTGGTTCCCTGGCAATACCATTAAAGGGGTCAGCAAGCACATATTTTCTCTTCTGTTCCTCTTCATCATCAGTTAAGATGGCAACTTTATCATCTGCCGCCATGGCTTACCACCACCATCAGAGAGTCTGTGGCCTTCAGAATTCTGATTGTTGATCTGTAAAGTAAAATTTAAAAGATGGTTTAGGAATGAAAATTGTAACATTTAAACATAGATCTTAATCATACAGAAAGATGAGGGGCGTCCAACTACAGCTAGAAATAATAACTGTGAGATACTGTTCATCAGGCATCACTCACAGGCATAAAATATTGATAGAGAAAAATAGCTTTCAAAATATCAATTACTCCTTTTGATCAGTAAAATGACATCTTTCAGTGGTAGGCTTATAGTTCAGATTCAGTCCCTAAATCTTTTCTTTGATTCCTAAGGGAGAAGTACAAATGCTAGGGGTTATATTTAAACTAAATATAGGGCGTTGAAAGCAAAAACTATTTATAGTTTCTTGGTTTAACTATTCAAACAAACCCACTGCACGATGAAGTCTGTTGTTAAGTGCCACTGAGTTTGTTCCAGCTCATAGAAACCCTGTATAGGGTTTCCAAGACGTGGCTTGTGGGGGTTTAAACTGCTGACCTTGGGGTTAGCAGTCCATTGCTTATCCTACAGGGCCACACCAGGACTCCCTATGAAGTCTAGAATCCTTTAAAAAAAAAACAATAAAGGCTGCAAAAACTTCCATTTCTAGAGAAAAACTGAAAAAAGCTCTTAGCCACAACCACAATTATAATGAGAAGAGGAAATCAATTGCACATTTGCCACTGGAGTTGACTGTTACAGGCAAGACAGTAACAGTCCGGTAACGGACATAGTCTTCATGTTGCTCTTATTCTTTACCTTTCACTAGACGTACAGATTTCAATTCAAGAAAACATGGGGGGGTCGGGCAGATATAATTTCTTGAGCACTTACTATGTGCAAGATACCATTTAAAAATCTTTACATGTGTTAATTCATATTTACCATAATGTCCTACCTTCTCTATTTTACAGATAAGGAAACAGAGGCATAGCTAGTGTAATTAACTTGTAAGTGACCGAGTAAGGATTTGAATCCTGACAGTATGGTTCTGGGACATGTTCTAATATGCCACACTAAACTGCCAAATAATATGTCATAATAAAATACTATTAAACCTTTTTAAGACACAGTATGCTTCATATGAAAGATTAGCGATATGCCAGCAATATAAATTCATAGAACTGTATCACATTTTATCAGAATTTATATATTATACAAATGATTTAATAGTCACAGGATCTTGTTTGCATCTCAATAAACATATTCTGATGGTAGGAGGTATATACATTACAATAACTATCCATTCTTTTCACCCTCTCTACCAGGTATGAATCAGGCTGCTAACCTCAAGGTCAGCAGTTTGAAACTACCAGCCATTCCATGGAAGAAAGATGAGGCTTTCTGCTCCCGTAAAGATTTACAGCCTTGGAAACCCTGTGCAGGGTCACTATGACTTAGAACTGACTCCACAATACTTAACAACAACAACCACGTACAATTATCAACATTACTTGCTACCCCTTGGATATATTCTGTTATTTCTCTTCCCAAAATGAGTAACATTCTGAAAATCATCCAAAATCATGCTTGCAAATATGTTTTCATTTGTACAAAGCTACTATGCAGACAATAAAAACACAATTTAATACAGTTCTGGTATGGCGCTGTTGGATAAGCACTGGACTGCTAACCACAAGGTTGGTGGTTCAAACCTACCAGCCATTCCTTGTAAACCCTATACAAGGTCGTCATGAGTTGGAACCAACTGAAAAACACTTAACAACAACAGCAATTATTAAATAAGTCCATTGACCTTTCCTCCCCGCAAACTCACATGTCAATATAGTTGTGGTTGTTGTTGTTTTTGTTAAGTACCGTCTCATCAGTTACGAGTCATAGCAACTCTGTATACAGGGTTTCTGAGGAGGGCTGGTGAGCTCGAACCACCAACTTTGTGGTTCAAATTGACAGTGCAGTCTAGTGCTTATCCTACAGCACCACACCAGGACGCCAGATATGATGGTGGTGATTTACCATCGAGTAGGTTCCAACTCATAGCAACTCTTCATAGGTTTTCCGAGGCTGCAAATCTTTATAGGAGTAGGAAGCCTTATCTTTTTCCTGTGGAACGGCTGGTAGATTCGAACTGCTGGCATTGCAATTAGCGGCTCAATTTATAACCTACTACATTACCAGGTCCCCTTCAACATAGCTACAAAATATTTATGAATTTCTTAAAAGTGAAAGAAAAACTTTTCTTTTGCCCAGAAAACCTGAAGAAAAAGTAAAATCCAATTGTTTTTTGCCCAGCTAGGGAAAATCTCCTTTAAAGTTCTATACTTGTATTTCATTCCTACTGCTGCCTTCACCTATCCAGGTCAGCTGTATGCTCCATGCTTCAGTTTCTTTTCATCATCTTCCCCCAGAAATACACCAGTAACTCTCCTTTGGACTTAATTGTACAATACTTGCCTAAAGCAAAGAAAGCCATTGCTTCTAGGAAAGGAAATGAAGAGCGGATGCATAAGTCATTTTAAAGAAAACTTTGCAAACTTACTGACTTAAAAACAAAAACAAAACATAAACCTAGTACATGTATACCTCAATTTTTTTTAAAAGACTAAAAAAAAAAGAAATACACAATCATACCAACTATGTTGTAATAAAACAGTAATTAGTACCAGCTACTTAGTAACCTTCTATCATTGGTTACAAATATTTTTCAGAATTGTACAGAATGTCCAACTGTGATCATTCTAATCAGGTGCCCTACAATAACCTTTGATAAATTATCTTCCATAAATCAACCAGCAAATCCTTACCAAACAGGTCAGAGAAGGATGCAAAATCCCTCTTTTAGAGCTTCATTCCCTGAATTGTGCAATTGATGAGGAGGAGCTAATATCCAAATGCTAATTCAAAGCTGCCAAGTAACTTACAGTGCTGTTGTTGTTGTTCAGTGCCATCAAGTCAGTTCCAACTCATAGCAATCCTGTTTAGGGTTTCTGAGGAGAGACTGGTGGGTTTGAACTACCGGCCTT
>NW_006408577.1:14962773-14965198 GCF_000296735.1 Chrysochloris asiatica | reverse complement strand
TTCATTTTTGACAACTTCCAATTTTCCCAGATTCATACTTTGTACATTCCATGTTCTGATTTTCAATGGATGTTTACAGCTATTTCTCTTCATTTTGAGTTGTGCCCCATCAGCAAATGAAGGTGCCACGGGCTTTTCTCCCACGGGCTTTACTCTATTCGCTTCGTCCTGGTCAACTCTACTTTGAGGAGGCAGCTCTTCCCCAGTTGCATTTTGAGTGCCTTCCAACATGAGGGGCTTATTTTCTGGCACTTTATCTGACAGTGTTTCTCTCCTATTCATAAGATTTTCAGTGACTAAATATTTGGAAGTAGTTTGTCACTCCTTCTTCCCAGTCTGTCTTCATCTGGAAGCTCATCTGAAACCTGTCCACCATGGATGACCCTGCTGGTATTTAAAATACCATTGACATAGCTTTCAGAGTCACAGCAACTCACAAGCCACCACAGTACGACAAACTGACAGACAAGTGGTGGTCTCAATAAATACTTACTACTTTTTACCAGCACCTTATGACATTACACAAACTTATGTTAATGTTTCAGGGGATCAAAGATTAAGTTTAGGGAGTGCAGTAGATGAACCACCCTGGTTCCTGCCCTGGTTGTGATAAATCAATGCTTCCCTGAGTCTCCATTTCCTCATCTGTAAAACTGGGGGAAAAAATACAAACTCAGAGGGGTGTCTGAGCTTAATGAAATAATGTATTTAAAAAAGTATCCTGTAAACTCAAAAATAACATGTGAACATTTGTTGTTGGTAGTCATGATCTTACTTCTGCAAAGACTCATTCACAACCCATGATACGAAGAAGACACACCTTGCTTGCTGAAAGTAAACAGCAAGTGAAGCACGTTTTAATGAATATCAAAGACTACAGCTTTCAGTATGGATTATACCTCAAAATAAAGAAAACAAAAATTTTGAAAACTGGACCAATATACATCATCATGATAAATGGAGAAATGTTGGAAGTTATCAGGAATTTCATTTGAGTTGGATCTGCAATTAACCCCCATGAAAGTAGTTCAAGAAATGAAGCAATGTATTGCACTGGTCAAATCTGCTATAAAAGATCTCTTCAATGTGTCAGAAAGCAAAGATGTCACTTTGAGGATTCCTAAGCCAACCCGTCATATCTTAAGCCTAAACCAAGCCATGACATTTTCAATCACTTCATATGCATGTGAAAGCTAGACTACGAATAAGGAAAACCAAAGAAGAATTGATGCATATGAATTATGGCACATGCAAACAATTTTGACTATACCATGGACTGCCAGAAGAATAAACCTATCTGTATTGGAAGAAGTACAGACAGAATGCTCCAGGGAAGTAAGGATGGTGACACTTCATCTCACATACTCTGGATACGTTATCAAGAGGACCAGTCCCTGGAGAAGGACATCATACGTGGTAATGTAGAGAGCCAATGAAAAAGAAGAAAACCCTCATTGAGCTGGATTGACACAGTGGCTGCAATCCCAACAATGACTAAGAGGATGGTGCGGACCTGGTAGAGTTTTACTCAGTTGTACAAAGGGTGACTTGACAGCACCTAACAACAACAATATTTCATTAAGAATCTGGGCCTTATTTTCCACTTATTCCAAAACTAAGCTTCCCAAGTAAGTGTTCTAGAATTCTTTTGCACATCCACCCCTGAATCAAGATTAGCATTTTATCCATCAAAGTTAATAAATTTTATGTTTCTGTTCATGTCTAGTGCTTAATGTTTCATAGCTCATAACAAAACACATTGCTGGATTATGGGCTAGAAAATAAGTATTGGTAAACTAACTTCATTTAAAGTACAGTCCCCTGTGGGAACTCTTTAATTACATTTGAATCATAGTAAATCTGAAACAAAAGACTGAAAATCTTCTCTAACTAGTTTCTTTTAGCCTGGCAAAGATAAAGGGAACTCATTATTTTTATTTCTTAAGAGTGGAAGGAAATATAGCCTTTAACCCTAAAGGTGGTTTTAGTAGTAAGAATACAAACTAACTGAATTTTTGCTTTCACTGCTGTGGAAAGAAACAATTAATTGTCAATTGGTGGAATGTTATATATACATAATTTAGGTCCTTTGGACTTTATCAACCTTCAGGGAGCAGATGAATAGATATTTATTTTAGGTTTTTTATTAAATATTGTGCCAATACAGCATAGCTTGTAATATAAATTTGAAGTGGGCCTCAGACTTCATTTCTTCTACCTCTCAAATAAATTTCCCATCTTAAAATAAGCCTAGTGGGCGGAATAAGTAACATTCATAGTACAACATGAAAATTTTTAAAAAATTTAAAAATTTATATCTTGTGAGTTTTTCCAACAACAAAAACTAATACATGTTCAAGAAAGGAAGTGAAATTAATTTAATTTTATGCTGAGATTCTGTATTTGTCACAAAGAAATGCAATGT
>NW_006408577.1:14958250-14962673 GCF_000296735.1 Chrysochloris asiatica | reverse complement strand
GATTAAAGTTTTCTCACCTTCACCTCTACTGATAGCTGTCAACACCAGTACTGTGATAACATAACACAGTCTTTAAAACCTGGAAAGAGATTCTGCTTCTACCAGTACCTACATTAAGTCACTCAAATAGCAGGCACGACTGAATTATTGATGAGAGGAGATGAAATCATTCATGTTAAAATTGATAGCTTTCTTCATTATATATTTAAATTAAAACTGTGTGATCCGCAAATATAAGACCTAAGAGTGTGAAAATGGGTTCACCATTAGAAAAAACCAGACCTGCATGTATTATTTGTCATCACTGTCAAAGTTCAGGTTTAGAAACCACAAGTGCTGCAACAATCAATGGCCAGTACAAAACAATCTCCAGATAACACAGAAGGGACACCCTTCCTTCACACCACTGTAACTTGATGCTGCCAAGAACCCCAAACTGAAGCTAGAAAATGAGGAAATGCACTTCTTGAACCTTCAGAGTTAGCACTGTGTTACTGACCATTCTCGGTGCCTTAGAACCATGTCCCAGAGCAGGACTGCGACTACCAGGGCAAGCTATTATTAGCACAGACATAAAGCAGCCACTCCAACACAGGCCTTACAATCCTGGTATTTATTCACTACACTTAACTATGCAGGCCAATCCCCAGCATTTTCTAGAATACAGCTTTCTTCAGCATTCAGTGTCAGTTTACACAAATCTTTTTTCAATAAAGACCTTTATTACTTTAGCATCTGCTAAACAGCTAGTCAATGTGATGGTGGGGAGGGGAACCCCATGATTAGTTTATACAAGTCATACTTGCAGCAAGGGCATCAAGGTGGACAAAGGTGAATGACTATTTTGGAATCTTCCTCTTCCTTTTGAGACATTTTGACATGGACTCTTTGTGAGAGTCAAAATCAGTTCTAGTACTGCCAACCCAACTGATTCTCCAGTTTTCAGTTTGAGCCCTCCAGGAAATTGGGGCTTCTCATGGGCACCCCACAGCTGCTCCTAAAAGCATTTCACTTGCACTGAAACTCCTCCCAGAACCCAGACCCTGCTATCCTTTACATTCTTGGTGGTCCTTTCCCAGACTGCCAATGAATACATTCTGTGGCTGCTTCATCTTGACAACATAGTTGTATTTCAAGAGAGGTTCAGTGGGACATATGAGTACCGTTCTTGTAACTAATTACAACACAACACCTAAATAATATGGGCTTAACATGTATTAGGAGTCTTGGTGTGGAGCTATGGGTTAATGAGCCAGACTATAAAGCCATCTGAACTGCAAGGTTGGCGGTTCAAGCTCACTAACGGCTCCTTGGAAACCCTATACAGGGTCACTATGGGTCGGAACCAACTCGATGGCACTTAACAACAAGAAGTAACTCAGTGGAGTCCTGCTGTGGTGCTGTGGGCTAATGTGTCATACTGCAAAGTTTTATAAACTGCAAGGTCGATGGTTCAAGCTCACCAGCTGCTCCTAGGAAACCCTATACAGGGTCGCTATGGGTCGGAGTCGACTTGATGGCACTTAACAACAACAACAACTAACTAGGTGGCATGCTTGATGATCAAGGGTTTCAGTAGTGAAGACATGGTCCAGTGGCAGGACACATACCATATTAAATGCCAGACTGGAGCAAGCATGGCGATGGAGGAGGCTCTGAGGTGAGCTTTTAAAGTAGAGGGCGGATAGGAGCAACCCAAAAAAGGAGCAGAGGCCTGACTAAGAAAGGTCTTGTACACAATACAAGTTCTTGGCTGCTAACCAAAAGGTCAATGGTTTGAACCCACTCCATGGGAGAAAGATGTGGCAATCAGCTTCTTCCAAAGATTACAGCCTTAGAACCTCTATGGGGCAGCTCTACCCCCTCCTGTTGCTTTGCTGTGAGTTGGAATGAACTCAACAGCACTGGATATGGAGAGGGTATGTACATAGATTAAGGGGATCTTGAGTAATTAGTAAGAGTGACTGACTGGAAGAGCTGAATCCTAGTTTTGCCTGTGACAAGCTTTGTGGTCTTGGGAAAGCAATGAACTTCCCTAAACTTGCATCTCCTCATCTACAAAACATTGATTCTGACTCATGATGAGCCCATGTGTGTCTGAACAGAACTGTGCTCCATGCAGTCTTCAATGACTAGCTTTGCAGAAGTATACTGCCATGCTTTCTTTCAAGGTTTCTGTGGGTGGATTCAAACCTCCAAACTTATGGTTAGCTGCTGAGCACATTAATAGTTTGCATTACCCAGGGTCTCCATCTAGTAAGATTTTTTAAATGTTGTTGTTAAGAGCCATCGACTCAGTTCTGACTCTTAGCAACTCTGTATAGGGTTTCCTTCCTCTAACACAGGCATGAGGATTAAAAGCATCATTCGTATTTCTTTTCCTTCTCAGCGTGGAGGCTAGACTTGGATTTTGTGCTCTTGGAGGAGTGGGGAGACTATAGAACCAATCACAGCCATTACTGAAATGGATGTAAATCCAACAGCCTATCCCCTCACAGATTCCCACCTCACCAAGAAGCTGTTGGACCTGTAACCACATGCAGCTGCATAAAGAAGCCAACAAGGCCACCAAAACCCTCAAGAGAAGCATTCTGGTTTCTTCATGATGGCCGCAGACAGTGATGCTGGAGAACATTCTGCACCTCCCAAGAACGAGCCCTGCAGGATTGTGAGCTCCAAGCAGGCTCTGGGGTGGGCTTGTGGCATATCCAGACCTTGTCATTGTCAGTTCTGTCACCATCAAGGTAGGCCAGCAGCTGAAGCAGCACCTCCAGTCTACTCAACAGTCCGTCTAAAGGCTCCTCGTCTAAGTTCCTTCTCTCCCAGCTGACTACTCCCCAGGCTTGTGTACCATAGATTGCATGTTAGCTTGTAGTGTTCTTCATCTACTTTGTGACTGTTATAAAATGCTGTAGTTGTGAGTGATTTCTGGATTTTAGTACTGTTTTATAGGCTTTTGTCCCCTTATCTATTGTCTTCTTACAGTCTCTTCTTTAGCAGTGCGGTAACCACCTTCAAAGGCAGGGAATGGCCTGACACAGCCAAGGCCGAGATTTGATTTCAGCTTCGACCTGCTAACTTCGGGGTACCTATTGTGCATGTGCATACAACAGGTCATGCTCAGTGTAATCCCTTTGGATTGCTTGTGTCTGGCACAGAACCATTCCATTAATAGTAAGTGATCAGTGGCTTTCCTTTGCTAAGAGAAAATGGTCATTTGAATAGGACACTTGTGTTAAGGAAGACTGGTAGGCTTATTTCCAAGCATTAGTTACCAGTACACCTTGCTGTTTGGTGATGGGATGTTGCATTCTCCCCAAGCCATACTCAGTCTCCTGAGGTGGCAGGGCAGTAGCATACCAGAATGGCATTTCAGGGCTCATAGGCAGCCTGGGCAAGGGAGACTTGGGACAGCCAAGCTAGACTTTGAAGGGAGTCCGGAGTGGCAAAGCTAGTACCAAAATGAAGGATTCCCAGCAAGGCACAGAGAACTGGCTGTAACCTGCAGAAGAGATGGATGAATCCCAAGAAACCTCCTTTGATGAATGAGGATTTCTTCAGTGGACACTGGTGCTGGCTTCAAAAACCCTCACCCCTGTTTTCTGCCATGATATGGGTCAGCTGCATCCTCTCTTACATCAGAGGGACAGTGATAATGTGTCATTCGTTCTTGTGAGTATCCTAATCAAGAACTACATTCATATTCCAGTTTTCTAAAAAGTGCATATGCAGGGTGAAATCTTAGCACAGTACCTGATACATATCAAGAATTGTTGTTGTTGTTGTTATGTGCCATTGAGTCGGTTTTGAGTCATACAGAATCTTTATAGGGTTTCTGAGGCCTCAAATTATCGAGCAGAGAGCCTCCTCTTTCTCCCTTTGGAAACCATGAACTGTGTGGTTCACAGTTCAGAGCTTATCTTATGAGAGCACTAGGGAATTCCTGAAGGGAACCAAGCAGGAGAGTGGAATGGCCAGATGTGTATTTACCAAGATCATTATAGCTACTGTGTGAAAAACAGATTGTCATGGTCTTCTATTGCACCCTTACTAAAGATTTTCTAACCTTTGAACTTTCATTTTACTGTGTTAGTCTTGAAACTAATTGCAAGTAATATCTGGTGATGGTGTCACTTTAGAAGAAACAGGACATAATAAATTGTATATAATGCAATTTTTTATAACATCTGAAAACAGAATAAACTTTTGTAACATTTTCCTGACTCCTCCCATTACTACCCAGGTAGTTTTCACACCTGAGTTCTTATAGGCCTTATGGGTAATTTTATTGCTATTTTAATGGATATTCTTTGTCTCTCTAACTAGATTATAAATTACTTGAATGAGAATGCTAGTAATTAGATATTGTCCTTTACTCTTACAAGTTCTCAATAAATGTTGTTGTTAGGTGCAATTGAGTCGG
>NW_006408577.1:14947469-14952630 GCF_000296735.1 Chrysochloris asiatica | reverse complement strand
AAAAAAAAAAAATTAGGGACCACAAAAATTTTGTGAAAGTAAAACCGATGTATATTCATCTCTCTCTAAGCAAAGATCAATTGCCCGAAGGGGTGCTGTAGGATAAACACTGGACTGCTAACCACTGACCTGTGGCTGAAACCCACCAGCCACTCCTCAGAAACCCTATGTAGGGTTGCTTAAATCTGACCAACTGAACAGCACTTAATATCACCACCAACAACTCCTTGTACTTAGAGAATAACCAAACTAATGACTAGCCTTTCCAAATAGTCACTATACTTTAGTTAGAAACCATTAAGTCAGAAATGGTTAGAAAACCATTCCAAGTTAAAAGCTTAGAAACTATTTTCCCATTGAAATAATATTAGAACTAGTGATAGGTGCTGCTCAGAACAAGTGGCAAGGTGGCTAATCCTACCTTCATTTCTATGAGGCAAGGATCAACAAGAATCTAGTTACCAAAGGGTAGAAGTGAATCCAGTCTTCACCATCCCATTCTCCATTCTTGTCGCCAGCCACTCAAGTTGCATACTTTTTCTCTGACCCTAGCCACCCAGAGTTGGATCAAAACTCACTGGCTAGACAAAACCATCTTTCAGATCAGTTGTCCACACAGCATTCCTCAAACCACAGCCACTAGGTGGCTAGGTCAGAGCTCACACGTTAGAAGGACACCTTCTTTCAGACTGCCAAACAGGCAGATGCCAACCTCTGCTGGCTGCTGGAGCTAACAGAATTCACAGAGTACACCATATTTAGGACTATGGCTTATTACAACCAAAAAGGATACAGAGGAAGAGAAATATAAAATTAGGCTTAAGAGGGGTCATAGTATGGGGCGCCCATGTACTAAAGAGGAATGTGCTACCCTCTCCCGTGCATAGTCCCCAACCAGAAAGCTCCTCTCAGCCTTAGGACTCAGGGTCCTTATGTGGCCATTATGGATTACATCAAGTCTTGTGAGGCTTAGTCAGCAACAGGTAGTCTCTTTTGGTCTGGTCAGCCCCAATTCATAAACCTCAAGTATTGGCACAGCTGGAAGGAACTGAGAACCAAACACCAAGTGATTTTCTGCTAGATGATTCCATACCTTGCAGTGTCCAGACAAGTAAGTGCTCATCTTATTTAACTTTAACCATGAGGTTTCAAATTCTAAGGCAAGACTACCAGAAGAACCAAAGAGTTATTAATTGTATAATTTTTTTTTCTTTTTAAGTTTTTATTGTGAATTGAGTTATAGTTTACATGGAAGAACATCAATTTTATACTCATCATTTCATTGTACACAAAAACACTCAGGATTATGTAATCATTTCAACAACCAAAGGGCACATTCTGTAAGCCTGCCTCCTGGCCACCAGAACACAAACCTTTCTCTTTCCATGAGTCTAGAGTCCTCAGCTGCTCTATCTCTCCATGTTCTCATCTCTGCCTCCATCTCTGGTATTGCTGCTTCTCTGAATAGGGTCCCACATTCCGCTTGTGCTCTTCTCCCTTGATGGTCCTAGGGTCCTCTGTTCCTGGACTGTAAGATTAACTACTCCCCCCTTCGTTACAGGACTTCTACCTTTACTATTACGACAGTAGCAATTAGTCAGGATAACAATATTCATTATTGAATCATAAGAATCTTATCCCCATATCTTTTTACCAGACCTGTCTAGGCAAGACGAAAACTATTCAGTGGGAGCTGTAACTTCCCCTGCACACTCTTAAACTCCCTCTTGAAAACTTATAAGTCAGTCACTTTGTGCCTTTATAGCCCCACTCCACCCCCCATTTTAGGTAGCCAATGTCTAAATTGCCCATCTTTATCAACCCTGTATACAACGGGGATAGGCTGATACTTGAAGTGAAGACTACTTCCCTCTCAGTGGGTATTTTGAACTAGGTTGCTATGAGTCAGTACCGACTTGATGGAACCTAACAACAACAACAAAATCCAACAGTATAGGTCAAGTTCACCAAATTGTAGCAATTTACACTTGCTTGTTTCCTATCAAAAACTTTTTTTTTAAATCTTCTTCTAGTTGAGTTCTGATCATCAAGCCATCGAAGCTAGGTTGAATGGGTATTATCTACAAGTTTGGGTGTTCTTATGTGTCTCCCCTCATTTCATATAAGCTGGACACTTCACTCTCAGCTCTAGCCCATCATGGCTATGTCCTTGTCCATGGGCTCAGGAATCCCCAGGTCTCACCACACTTTGGACCAACCAGCTCTTCCTCTTTTCTCTCTCATCTCCAGGTCGACAGGAGTCTATGGAACATGGTTGAACTCAGCCCATATCTTCATTGCTGCCTTTCCCCCTCTTCCACTTACCAGCAGACCAATGTGGTGGCCAGCAAGTTTACATGCCTGCTTATATGTTCCATTTGAGTTTCATTCTTGGAGGGGGGTTTGCACTGAAGGGACTTGATTGTTTGCCTGGGTGACTCCCAGTGAACAACTTGTTTATTCTTTTAGTAGCCATTCAGACTGTCATTTCTAGATTTTTGGATTTTTCCTGCTGGTCTTTCTTTTGAGAAGCATCTTCTCTTCCTCTAACTGTTCCAGGCTGGTCTGCTTGTCCTTTCAAGTGGGAATGTCCCACCTCAGAAGGTTCTGGATTGGGCTCAGGGTTCCACCTAAGGTCCTATACATTAAGTGTATAATTTTTAAGTGAAAGTACTTTCTACTGTTCAATCTGGGTTCTACCTAGAGCTTCAAGATCCTACTTACTTCTCTCCTACCCTGAACCACAGGAATGGATCAGCAGCTACTTTCTTCCTCCAGAACAATGGCTCCAACCTGTAGGGGCCCATGAATTACTGCAGGGGTCTTTGAAAGCCTTGAGTAAATCACATGTTACATAAATAGGTTTTACTCATTTACAAAAGCAGATAGATGCTGCCATCATAAATTTATTTCTTTAATAAGTGTTAATTTATTATTAGACTTTTTTGGTTTTAGAATTGTTGTTAGCTGTCTACCATTATGCATTTTCTTAGTTACAGGACCCAAAAGGTGCAACTATAACTATATGGAAACCTGGGAAACCAATTAACATTCAGATGGTGCTTTCAAAGTCCTTTGAGTAGGACCATGAGAGGCTAGGAAGAGGAACGGACAGAACCTGGGTAACACCAGCACAGGCCACAGCAAAAACTGAGAGCCACAGCAAGGAGTTAACACTTACCACTTGAAACCGTCTCTATCATCAAATTTCTTATCATTTTAATGAATATAAACTTGTTTTGTTGTCAAGAAAGAAGCATGAAAAAATCTGACTTCTCTTTTCATAGCATAAAGCAAAGAGTTTTTAAAGGGTTGATATTGAAAGCAGTTAAATGCTTAAGACTTTACAGATTTTCCTCAGCCAATTATTGAGAGTAGTGGTTACGAATTGGGCTGCGAACCTCAAGGTCAGCAGTTCGAAACTACCAGCTGTTCCTCAAAAGAAAGATGAGGATTTCTGCCCCCATAAAGATTTACAGCCTCGGAAATCCTGTACAGGGTTGCTATGAGTCGGAACCGACTCCACTGCACATATCCACCAACCATCATATTTTAGAAACAATTTATACAGAATGCACATTATCAAAATAAATAAAAGTTCAATTAGAATGGTTTGGTGGTTATTTTTAAACCTAGTTATATAAACCCCTGTTTTATAAACACACACCGTTTTTCCCAAAATCTTTTCAGAAAAGGATTGCCTCAAGTAAATACAATTAGTAAAGGACTATGGGTACAAGAGGAAGCATGGTGGCTCCATAGGATAAGCACTGGGCAGCAAACCACAAGGCTGGCAGTTCAAGCCCATCGGCTGCTTTATAGGGAAACAATGAGGCTTTCTGCTCCTGCAAAGATTCTTTTAAAGCCTTGGGAACCCTATACAGGATCACTATGACTCAGAACTGATTTGAATGCACTTAACCAGTAACAACAATATGGGTCTGAGATCTGAAAAGACTGGGAACACAAGGTAATCAGTGTGAGAAAAACAAGAATTGTACTGAGAAAAACAAAACTTCAAGCGTTAGTAATATAACATTAGGTTATAGTGCTAGCACGTGTATCATATAAAATGATTCTATACAATAGGTGATTGACAAATACCTATTCAATAAGACACTAAGGAAATTGAGTTTAGAAGAAAGCACAATTGATCCATAAGACAAGGCATGTTAAACAGAAATTTGTAGTTGCTTTTCTTAGACACATCTTTTATGTGTTCAGAATTTAGACCAGAGCACTGGACTGCTAACCACAAGATTAGCGGTTCAAACCCACCAGCCACTCCTCAGAAACCATATGCAAAGTCAGTATGAGTCGGCACCCATTCAACAGCACTTAACAACAACACAGACCTCAAGATTTAAAATACATTTTTCTTAGACATGTTGTTACAGCAATTATTGTCACTAATTTGATTTTTAATTCTAGCCTCTAAATGCACTATAATCTCTCTAGTGTTTACTCTACAGCCTAGTGTAGCACTGCAGGATAAGCACTGGACTGTTAACCACAAGGTCTGCAGTTCAAACCCACCAGAAGCTCTTGGAAACTATATACAGAGTCGTTTATGAGTTGGAACCAACTCAACAGCACACAACAACAACATACAAAAATACATATAGTATCTTACTTTGCTTTCATGTTTTTATATTTACCTTATTTGTCCAGACACAGAGCCTTAGAAATAAATCACTGTAAATATGCTTACTAGCTTAAATGAATTAGTAGTGAAATATGATCCTTTGCCCTCTTACTCCCCTAAAATGTCTTATTAATAATGCCCTACCTCCGCCTAAGTAATCCTGTTTTACTTACAACTTGTGATAAACACAAGCAACCTGACTACCACTGCATAACTAAAAACATCCTCCATATCTAGTAATGACCAGTAACTTCTGGTGTCAAAAGCCAAATTTCCCATCTAATGAGGTGGCTGTCTAACCTCTTCTTTTACTTAAACAAGGCCACCAATGATGCATATACCTGATGCTCTAGACATCAGGTCCTACCAAACATCTGCTTTTGTTGAATGTCTTTTGGCCAAAGGTATCTCCAATCCCCCACTCTACGATCATTTATATTGAAGAAGTTAGATTTCCACAAAATTCTGGACTTTTAGAATTGTGGAGGGAAACTTGACCACGATGAAACTAAACAC
>NW_006408577.1:14931400-14947369 GCF_000296735.1 Chrysochloris asiatica | reverse complement strand
GGATCATACACAAGGCATACAACTATGTATACACCAGTGGAGATTAGAACCCTCACTCACTCTCTCTCTCTCTCTCTCTCTCTCTCTCTCTCACACACACACACACTCTCTCTCTCTCTTTCTCCCTTCCTATGACTATCAGACAAGGTTTTTGTGCTCCAGCAGCTCTGCAAGGTGCTTATTAAATATTCTTGGATAAAAGGACATGTTTGTGGTTGCAAATGAAGGTGGGAGAGACAAAATGCACCGTGTGCCAGCCTTATGGGTAATTAATTCACGTATCTGTCCTTGTGGGTATGAGATAAATGAGGAAGAAAGTTAGCTTTGGATTTTCTCAAGGGGGTGGGAGGCTGGGGGAAGGAGATCTCAAAAGTACTAGACACCCCCATTCTCTCGCAAAAGGTTTCAAGCAGATGTACAGAAGAATGATGTGGGGCATTTCTGATAGAGAAATAGCAGTAAAGGGGAGAGGCGTTTTCTTAGCATTTATTCACCTGGGAAGCAGGTTGACGACGTCAATTTCCTTCTCTTGCCACACAAGTGGCCAGGTCCTTGGCACAGGGGCTGACTGGCGTAGGGAACTGCTCGCCACCCCCTTTCTCCCAGGGCTGTTTTTCGTAAGGGTGCAGGTGGAGCCGACCAGCAAGGGCCTGAGCATTGGGGCCTCTCCCAATCCCAGCAGCAGCTGCCGGCGCCCGGCGAGGGCTCCCCCGGCAGCAGCTCCCCCGGCAGCGCCTTTGTTTTCCCGACTCCAATTACGTTTGCGGAAGTACTGCCTCGCGGGGCGAGCCGGCTGCAGCCTCCCCTAGCACCCCACAAAGATGACAAGCGGGAGAGAAGTCGGGGACGGCGTAGCGGGAGCGCGGGCTAGGCGTGGAGACGCCCACGCACGCTTTCACCGGCCCCCTCTCCGAAACCCCCTCCCCTGACAGCAGGTGTGCACGCAGGAGGGTGGACTCCGCGTCCCCAGCTGGGTCGGTGGGGCCCCCTCCCTGCGCGCCCCGCCCCCACTCACCTGCTACTGGCGGCGGCGCTCAGCTGCACGGAGCACCGGGAGCCCACTCCTCGGGGCGCAGGGTGGCGGCGATTCCGGGCGCTCGGGCGGCGGCTGTCGGGGCGGCGCTCACCATCTCGGGCGGGTCACTTTAGTCCAGGGATGCGGCGGGCGGAGCGCGGCTAGGCAGAGGGATGCAGGCGTGGGGGTGAAGGGTACTGGCGAACCGTGGGCCAAGAGCACCCACCGGCGCGACCTGCTTTCGTGCTCCTCCCCCTCCTTCTCGGCTCCGGGCCGCCGCCGCCGCCGCTCACTACCGGCTGGACCCGTTTCAGGCTTGTGCGCCGTGGACCCGCCGCCAGGTGCAGCGCTCCGCCTCCTGCGGCGGTGGCGGCGGCTGCCTCCTCCCGCCCTCCCAGGCGGCCCCGGGGGACCCCTGTATCCTGCCCTCCTCGGGAAGCAAGCTGAGAAGGAGAGCGCAGACAGGCGAGGTTCTACCCCTACCTCCACCACCGTCCATACCCCTCCTGCAGCCCACCTATGTGGCTAAAATCCCAGGGCAAATAATGCAGGGCTGACCAGGGAAGGGGTGGGGCAATGGCTGCCTGGTCTGGGGCGTGTCATAATAATAATAATAATAATAGCCATCATTTTGGGCCTATTATTATTGAAATTGACTTGAGGGCAGTGGGTTTGGGCTTGTTTTGTTTTTGGTTTGGTTTGGTTTGGGGGTTTTTTTGGAGGGGTAAGGGGAATTATGTACTAGACTCAGTGCTAATGCAATCAGTGTGTTGTGTCTCCATGTCTCTGGTTCTGGCCCTGCTTGACTTTGCAGTTTAACTAGGTAGGGAAGAAGCAACAATGAGGGAGTTACACGACTCAACAGGGAAAGGGTACCCCAGGCTAAAGCACCTTTTTTTAGGGAGATGCTACTGAGTATCTGTACCATGTGAAGTATCTGAAAAGGTAACTGTGTGTCGCACCTAGAACATAACTAAAGCTGTATTTCTGGTTAGACGTGTAGGAAGGGTGGAACGAGTAGAAACGATTGTAAAAAATATAATTCACTCCGGAAGTATTTTGTCTGCCTGTGATGGGCCTTGGGGGAGGAGGGTTGGATACTAGATCTATTCTCAGGAAGTTGATGTTCCAATTCTGGCAACAACAACAAAAATAATGGCAGCTAATATTTATGAACATTTATTATACAGAAAGCACTGATTAAATACTACTTAAGCCTTAACCACAATCCTATGGGGCAGGTAATGTTAGGCTGAAAGTTCATGCAACCTATCCAAAATTGCTACATACTAAAAGGGAGAGCAATCTTCTTTTGTCAACAAGGTTTAAGTTCTATTACTTAGTCACACTGATGTGGGTTCTATAGGCCTGAAGCTTTAGGATTTGGGCTGCCTCCTTAGGAAAAAATATAACCAAATTATAGATAGGAAATTACTAGGACCTATCTATCCCTTAACCCTGGAGTCCTGGTGTAGCACTGTGGGTTAGTGCACTGGTCTGCAAGGTCAGTTTGAACTTCAAGGTTGGCAATTTAAGATCATCAGATGCTCCTCAGAAACCCTATATAGGGTCGCTATGAATCAAATCAACTTGACTGCACTTAACAACAACAATCCCTTAACCCTAGTATGGTGCTGCAGGAGGATGCACTGGACTGCAAGATCAGTTTGAACCACATGGTTGGCAGTTCAAACCCATCACCCATTCCTCACAAACCCTATACAGGGTCGCTATGGGTTGGAACCTACTCAACAGCACTTAACAACAACATCCCTTAGTTTAGGAGCATCTTGTACTTAAGCTATTTTGTTGTTCTTAAGTGCTGCTGAGTCATTCCGACTCATAATGACCCTGTAGAGCAGCTGATGAGTTTGAAACACCGACCTTACAGTCTGGAGTGCTAGGACTTCAAAGGAAAGAAATTAAGATGGTTGTTGAACTTCATAAAGTGACTGATCTTTGAGCTGGTGTGGTCTAGAGACAGCTTCCTACTGCATCATTAGAACTGAATGGCTCATAAAGTACCTAGTTGGTAGCTGTCATAAAAGAATTACCATTCATCTTGTCTGTCCAGTATTAAAAAATCAGTGTTTTAAAAAAAGAAAGAAGAAAGTGAACAGACCTCAGGTCTAACGTGGTTCGGGTCCTATATTCTGTTCTGCCTTTGGAAGGATGGAAAGGAGACCCCAGAGAACTCTAGGAAAGAAAGGGTAGTTCTTAATTTACAACTGTTAACAGGTGGCAGGCACCATGTTGAAAAGTAAATACAAGTTTTAAATAAAAGTCTTCCTAGACTTAGAGCCAATAGGGCCTCTTCAAGGGTCAGCATCAAAGAAGGTGTTTTAAGTGGCCTTTCTAGGGCAGACATGTCTTCTGCCAGTTAATATCTTCAAGTTGTCTTGGCCATGCCTAGAATGTCATTGTTCTAATTTATGTGCATGCTAAATAGTTACAAGTTTTAAAATAAATGCTTATTTTTAAAAATGCAACGTGAATTGTCACTATAATCATGGAGATGATACAGATTTGCATAGAAAAATGTGATCTACCATTTCCCCTTCAACGTCTCCACCCACTGTGAGGTGACCAGTTGTTGTTGTTGTTGTTAGGTGCCATTGAGTCAGTACCCATGCTTAGCAGTCCTATGCACAACAGAAGGAAACACTGCCCAGTCCTCAGTCAACCTCACAATTGTTGCCATGCTTGAGCCCACTGATGCTGCCACTTTGCCAATCCATCTCACTGCAGCCTTCTTCTTTTTCTCTGACCCTCCACCTTACCAAACATGATACCCTTCTCCAGCAACTGGTCCCTACTGACAATATGTCTAAAGTATGAGAGATGAAGTTTGGCCATCCTGGCCTCCAAGGAGCACTCTAGCTGCACTTCTTCCAACACATACCTGTTTATTCTTCTGGTAGCCCATGGTACTTTCAATATTCTCCTCCAACACCATAACTCAAAAGCATCAATTCTTCTATGGTCTTCCTTATTCACTGTCCAAATTTTGAATACATATAATGTTATTGAAAATACCATAAGCTTGGGTCAGACACACCTTAGTCCTCAAGCTGGCATCTTTGCTCTTCAACACTTTAAAAAGGTTTTGTGAAGCAGATTTGCCTAATGCAATACGTCCTTTGATCTCTTAACTGCTGCTTCCATGAGTGTTGATAGTTAATCCAAGAAGAATGAAGTCCTTGACAACTTGAATCTTTTCTCCATTGATAAGAATGTTGTTTATTGGTCCAGTGGTAAGGATTTTTATTTTCTTTACATTGAGATGCAATCCATACCAAAGGCTGTGGCCATTGATCTTTATCAGTATGTGTTTTAAGCCCTCTTCACTTTCAGCAAGCAAGGTTGTATCATCTGCATATTACAGGATGTTTAATGAGTGTTCCTCCAATCCTGATGCCACGTTTTTCTTCATATAATCCAGCTGCTTGGATTATTTACTCAGCATACAGGTTGAGTAAGTATGGTGAAAGAATACAACCCTATTGCACACCTTTCTTAATTTGATACCTTTCAGTGTTCCCATGTTCTGTTGAAATAACTACCTCTTGGTCCAGGTACAGATTCCTCATGAGCACAATCAAGTGTTCTGGAATACTCATACTTCACAATGTTGTCCATAGCTTGTCATGATCCACACAATCAAAAGCCTTTGCATAGTCAATAAAGTACAGATAAACATCTTTTTGGTATTTTCCACTTTTAGCCATTGGTGATGTCTGATGGATCTTGGCTAAAAGCCATTGTTGTTGTTAAGTGCCATTGAGTTGATTCTGATCCATAGCGACCCTGTATAGGGTTTCTGAGGAGCAGCTGGTAAGCTTGAACCACCGACCTTGCAGTTCAAACAGCTTTGCAATCTGGCACATTAACCCACAGTGCCACACCAGGACTCCAAAAGCCAGTAGATGTGGGAAATAAGTCCTTGAACACCAGGTAGGCTATTTGGAAGACAGTATGGAGATGTTCAAATCACATGATTTATTGCATCATTAAATGCACAATAAGAAACATTGGGCATTGTTGATCATCCTCTCCTTGAAACATGCCCACTTCCTCTGAGTTCTGTGACCACAAGCTATGTGTTTTCTGGCTGCTTCTTTCTCTTTGTACACTCCACTCAAGTTGTCATTTTCCTTGGGTTTTTTTCTAGGCATTTTTGTGTCTTCTAGCTCTTTTTTTTTTTTTCTGTGAATGTTCTCAACTACTTCCTTGGCTCCAATCACAGAATATTTGAGGGTGCCCTGAAATCCCTCTGTTTCTGGGGCAGCTGCTAAGCACCTGATCCATGTGGTCAAATAGCCAATGGAATGTTTCACAGGTCCTCAAGCTTGCTAAGTCCCTATCAAGACTCCATTATTTTTTTACCCCTCCCCCTTCCTTCTGAGTTCCCAAACCATGAATCACTCAGTAGTGAAAGGTCCTAATATTCTACTATCTGGTCATCCTTATCCCATACTTCATGTGTTAGCTTCCTAGTACAGCTGTAAAAATTAGCACAAATTTAGTAGCATAAAACAACATGAAGGTATTAGCCTACAGTTCTGGACAACAAAAATCTGAAATGGTTTTACTGAACTAAAATCAGGGTTGCAATTCTTCTGGAGATCCTAAAGTAAAATCCATTTCCTTCCATTTTCCAGCATCTAGCGGCTGCCCACCTTTCTTGTCTCATGGTCTCTTTCTTCATCTTCAAAGTACCTTACTCTAACCTCTGCTTTAGCCATCACATTGCCTTCTCTGACTGATCCGTCTGCCTCCCATCTTGAGGAACCCTTGTGATGACTTACATGAGATTCCCAAAAATTATAATCTCAAGAGCTTTAGCCTCATCACATCTGAAAAAGTTCCTTTTGCTATATAAGGCAATAAATTCACAGATTCTGGGTATTGGGACAAGGAGGCCTAGTGGCACTGTAGGATAAGCTCTGCCAGTCCTTGGGAGAAAGATGTGGCTTTCTGCTCCTATAAAGATTTAGTCACTATGAGTCAGAATCAACTTGATGGCAGTGGGTTTGAGTTTGGGGTGGGAATTAGAACATGGATATCTTTAGGGGGCTTGTCTGCCTCCCACACCCAGTCCAAAGCCAAGCCCTCCTAATTCTGTCTTTTGAAGTCTGTCCAGAATTTGTTTTCCCTTCACCCATGTGCTATGCTATTCATGCAGTTGTTATTATTCCTCTGTCTTGTGGTACTGACCTCTCTGCATCAGTGTGTTTTATCATCAGTTTTCCAAAGTTGTCTTTGCAAACATCTGACTATTTCAATCTTTTTCCATAGGATTGTATAGCACCAGTGGGCACCATTCAAACTGTATTTTTTTGCACATCACCAAGTGGCACCAATCACTGTATTGTAGCTGCAGGATGTGCTAGCAGCAGATCTTGCTCCATTACTTAAAATCTATCCAAGGCCCATTGTCTATAACAAAGAGATCCAAAAATTCAGCCATTAAATATGACTAGAAATTTCTTTCTTTCTCCTAAAACAGTCCAGAATCAGACAGTCCAAGATTGAAAGTGAAGTCCTACCATCCATATAACACATGGATTTCCTCTGTGGTCCAGGCCCTCACACAAGACAGGGACAAGACCAACCCAGTCCTTTAAAGAAAAGTCCAGAATTTTCACACATCACATTCATTCATATCCTAACTGTTGAGTAACCACACCAGAGTACAAATGAAGGGAAACAGTAGCTCAGTAGCCATGTGTCCAGTTAAATTCTATTACTATCAAAGAAAGGGAGAGTGGACTTTGGGAGTCAACTAGTTGCCTTCCACAGGAAGAAAAACAAAGTACAATCCCAGAGAAAAATGGAGGAACATAATGCAGAGGATAGGGAAGGCCTTTGTGAGGCAACAACATCAAACTGAGACCTGAAGTGCAAGTAGAAGATGACCAGGCAAAGAATCCTAGAAAGGCCATTCCCCATTGAAGAAGCAATCTTGAAACAGGAAATAACTAGACTCATGCCTGGAGCACAATGAGTGGTGAGCTAAGGAAAAATGTCAAGAGATGATGTTCTAGAAGCCAGCAGGAGCAAAGTCAGACAGGGACCTATGTATGGGTCATATGAAGCATATTGCATTTGAATTCAAGATAATACACTGAAGGAGGTTTAGTAGATCTGATTTGTGCTTGTGGTACTGTGGGTTAATGCACTGGACTGCAAAGTCGATTTGAACCAAAAAGTAGGTGGTTCAAGCTCACCTGCTGCTCCTTGGAAATCCTGTATAGCGTTGCTATGGGTCAGAACCAACTTGATGGCACTTAACAACAATAACAATGTTGTTAACAATTCACAATGGCTGCAGCATGGACAATGATGTGGAGAGGGCAAAAGTGAAAGTGAGGCTCAGGTGAGGAGAAAGGTCAACACTGGCTTGGACAAGATTCGTAGCAGTGGGATGGAGAGAAGGAGATGGCGTTCAGAGGTAGTTTTGGGGTGTACAACTTGCTGATATACTTACTGGGTGTGGGAGACAAGGGAAAGAGAGGTGTTAAGAATGACTCACCGGTTTCTGGCTTGAGCAACTGGGTGGATGGTAATAACCTTCACTGAGAGGAACACTGTGGGAGGAACAGGTGTGCAGAGAAGAAAGCAAAAGTTCACATTTGGCATAATACATTCAAGCTGCCTGTGAGACTCACAGGGGGAGCTGTGAAGTTGGCAGTTATAAATATGAGTCCAAAGCTCAGAAGACAGGCTCAGACTTGGTGATCATCAACATTAAAGTGCTATTTTCAATCCCGGTAAGAAAGGGGATCACCTATGGAGAGAATACACTGAGAGAATCTGGGAACAACCAACATTTACAAGCCAGCTTAAGAGGCAGAACTGAGAATAATCAATTCTGAAAGTAGGAGGAAATCAGCGTGTGGTGTCCCTGAAGCCTGGTGGTGGGGTACCTTGGAGTTGGTTCCAACTCATAGCAACCCCTGTATAGGGTTTCCAAGGCTATAAATCTTTATGGGAACAGAAAGCCGCATCTTTCTCCCATGGAGAGACTGATAGACTCGATCTGCTGACCTTGTGATTAGTAGCCCTGCTCATAATCCACTGTGCTACCAAGGCTCTTTCACCGAAGCGTAAGGGAGAGTTTTTCATGGCAGAGAAGATGTAAGCACTCCACTCCTCTTCTCTGTCTAACTCCTGACCCTCCTTGAGATCCCAGATGAAGCACCATCTCCTTCAGGAAGCCTGCACTGACCCCTAGGTCAGTGCCTTGCAGTGGCTCCATGTACCATGTGCCTTCTCCATCCAACACTACGTATTGTGAGGACTTGTTTGAGTTCCGTGATAGGTGATGAACTCACTGAAGCTCCAGGACACTTTTGGCCTTGTTCCACATTATCTAAACTATTGTATGTTACAGCCCACATACAGTAGTGTAAACAAGATAAAATTTGCCCCTATGTTATATAAAAATTAGCTTAATAGATAAAGGTTTGGGGGACCACATGACTTGTATTGATTGTTTTGACCTTATTGCACTAATCTTCAGCATAAAACTTTCATCTCCCAATGCAACATTGCTTCTCCAATTCTTATCCTCCTGTTCATATTCCCGTGATTAGGAAACAAAAAGGGGAAGGGAAGGCAAGATCCTTCCATTTAACAACATGCTCAGAAGTTGAACATATTATGTTTAAATTCTAGTAGCAGAATTTGGCAGTATGGTCACATCTAGCTGCAAGGAATGCCGAGAAATATAGCCTTTAACTGAGTAGCTATGTGACAAATAAAAATTCTGTTACTGTGAAAGAACAGAACAGCATACTGGATGAAATCAGCAGCCCTGACTACCACTCAAACTGTATCACAGAGCTTGACTGTTGGAATATGCTGGTGATGGTTGTTGTTAGGTGCCATCGAGTCAGTACTGACCCATAGCGAACTTATGCACAGCAGAACGAAACACTGCCCGATCCTGGGCCAACCTCACTACTGTTGACACGCTTGAGTCCATTGATGCTGCCACTTGGCCAATCCATCTCAAAAGGGGTCTTCCTCTTTTTCTCTGACCCTCTACCTTACCAAACATGATATCTTTCTCCAGCGACTGGTTCCTCCTGACAATATGTCCAAACTATGAGAGACAAAGTTTGGCCATCTTAGCCTCCAAGGAGCACTCTGGCTGCACTTCTTCCAAAACGGATCTATTGGTTCTTTTGGCAGCCCATGGCACTTTCAATATTCTTCTCCAACACCATAACTCAAAGGCATCAATTCTTCTACAGTCTTCCTTATTCATTGTCCAGCTTTTACATGCATATGAGGTTATTGACAACACCATGACTTGGGTCAGGCGCACCTCAGTCCTCAAGCTGACATCTTTGCTCTTCAACACTTTAAAAAGGTCTTGTGCAGCAGATTTGCCTAATGCAGTACGTCATTTTATCTCTTGACTGCTGCTTCTGCAAGTGTTGATAGTTAATCCAAGAAGAATGAAGTCCTTGACAATGTCAATCTTTTCTCCGTTGATAAGAATGTTGTTTATTGGTCCATTGGTGAGGATTTTTGTTTACTTTACATTGAGATGTAATCCATACCGAAGGCTGTGCTCTTTGATCTTCATAAGTAAATGTTTTAAGTCCTCTTCACTTTCAGCAAGCAAGGTTGTATCGTCTGCATAGCGCAGGTTGTTAATGAGCCTTTCTGTAATCCTGATGCCATGTTTTTCTTCATAGAACCCACCTTCTCAGATTATTTGCTCAGCATACAGGTTGAATAAGTATCGTGAAAGAATACAACCTTGTCGCACACCTTTAATTTTAAAACATTCAGTGTCCCCATGTTCTGTTCAAAGAACTGCCTCTTGGTCTATGTACAGATTCCTCACGAGCACAATTAAGTGTTCCGGAATACTCATACTTTGCAATGTTGTCCATAGCTTGTCATGATCCACACACTAGCATGGAATAAAATGTAGAAGGATAAACACCAAGTTCTTTGCTCAGAGTGCTTTAGGAGGAATGGAAGGGGACTAGAATTATAGTTGATAAATGTTTGTTGAATAAATGGATGAATTCAATGGTGACAATAGTGATGAAGTTGGTTTCTTTTAGCTCCTCCTATGATCCTCCTTTCCTCAGTATTGGCTTCAGGGAGAAAATGGGATTTATGCTGGTACGATGCTGTAGTTTTATGCACTGGACTGCTAGGTTGGTTTGAACCACACGGTTGGTGGTTCAAGCTCACCAGCCGCTCCTTGGAAACCCTATACAGGGCTGCTATGAGTCAGAACAGACTCAATGGCACTTAACAACAACAACATGCTGGACCTTAAGATCCAGAAGGAGAGACGTTTTGCTTATTAAAAATAATTTATTATGATGTTGTTGTTAGGTGCCATTGAGTTGATTCCAACTCATATTGACCCTATGCACAACAGCCTGAAACACTGCCAGGTCCTGCACCACACTCACGATTGTTATACTTGAGCCTATTGCTGCTCCACTGTGCCAATCCATCCCGTTGCATGTCTTCTTTTCTTTTACTGACCCTCCACCTTAACAAGTATGACACCGTGCTCCAGGGATTGGTCCCTCTTGAAGACATGTCTAAAGTGTGAGAGACAAAATGTCACCATCCTGGCTTCCAAGGAACATGCCAGCTGCGCTTCTTCCAACACAGACCTGTTTGTTCTTCTGGCAGTCTATGGCACCTTCCATATTTTTCAACACCACAGCTCAAATGAATCAGCATTTCCATGCTTACCCTTATTCATTGTTCAACTTCACATTCATATGAAGTTACTAAAATACGCTGGCTTGAGTCAGATGCAGTTTGACCTCAAACTGACATTTTTATTCTTGAACACTTTAAAGCGCTCTTGTGTAGCAGATTTGGCAATGCAATACAGCTTTACTGTGATAGTTTCTGATAAATTCTCTTACATTTACCAGGTAATATTAACCTACAAAAAATGATTTGTAGGTTACTTTCCAATATTTATATGTCTTACATTAAAAATTTTTAAACAACCGTAAATTTCATGATGATCAATAGTTGACCCTCTTCAAATTTTAATTCCTTTTCTATAAATGCCTCTGGTGCTTTACCATTAACTATGAAAATAGCTATTGTTTTCAGATAGATATTCTTGTTATGTTAATAAAGTATTCATCTATTTGTGGTTTAAGAAAAGTTTTTTATAATTTCCTTCATGCATTTTCAAAGATTTCATCCCCAATCCAACTCTGCATCAGATGGCATTTATTATTTTCTAGTTATGGCTATCATAAATGAAAATAAATTTATTGTATATGGAACAGAAGATTAAGTCCTGGAGCTATAAGGAAGTATAAAATCTGGTCCCTTCTGTCAAGAGGTTTGTTGTTTACTTGCAGAGATATGGCTATAAGTAGATCTATTATAATTTTTTGTTGTTTTTAGGTACTGTTGAATCGGTACCAACTTATAATGATCTTATGAACAAAGAACGAAATACTGCTCAGTCCTGTGCCAACCTCACAATCCTTGCTACACTTGAGCCCATTGCTGCTGCCACTGTGCTATTCTATCTCATTGGGGGGTGGTCTTCCTCTTTTTCACTGACTCTCCACTTTACCAAGCATGATGTCCTTCTCCAAGGAAACTGTCCCTCCTGATAATATGTCTGAAATATGCCATCTTGGCTTCCAAGAAGCATTCTGGCTGTATTTCTTCCAACACAGATCTGTTTGTTATTTTGGCACTCCTTGGTACTTTTAATATTCTCCTTCAACACCATAACTCAAATGTACCAATTCTTGTACAGTCTTCGTTATTCATTATCCAACTTTCACATGCATTTGAGGCTATTGAAAATACCATGACTTGGGTCAGGCACACCATAGTCCTCAAACTGACATCTATGATCACTTTAAAGAGGTCTTGTGCAGCAGATTTGCCTACTGCAATAAGATCTATTATAATAGAAAGTAGCATAGACCATGTAAGAAGATCACTTTCATCATATTCCCATTCTCCTAAGTAAAATTCAATAGATCCTTATGTCTTAAAGCATAAAGTCCAAAAGCCTTAACCATCTTCATTCAAACACCTAGACCTGCCAATTTTATCTCCTTGGTATTTCTGTTTCCTGTTACCTCTCTCCTGCACATACTACTCTAACTCAGGTGGGAATGTGATGGTCTCCATAACAACTTCCCTATTTCCAATCTTGCAGGACTATCCAGTTCAAACCACATCTCAAAATGTGTCTCAGTTAATATATGTGTTATTATCCCTATTTCCTAGTTGTTTAACTTTTTGTTGTTGTTGTTGTTACGTGATGTTGAGTTGGTTCTGACTCATAGTGACCCTGTATAGGGTTTCCAAGGAGCAGCGGGTGAGTTTGAACTGCCGACCTTGTGATTCAAACCAACATTGCAGTCCAGCACATTAGCCCACAGAACTATTAGAGTTTAACAACGTGCAGAAAAATGCAAGTCATAAGGATAAAACTCAGTTATTATTATACAAATAATAAACACTGTAATCATTGCCAAAATAAATGGCTAGAACATTACTAGTACCCTAAATGGTACCTTATTGACTCCTCTAAATGACTGCTCTTCATTCTTCCCCAAACGTAACCATCATTCTGATGTTTAACCCACAGACTAGTTTTGCCCATTTTTGAATTTTATATAAATGGAATTATACAGTATGTAATATTTTGTGTTTGATTTCTTTATGTTGTTTCATTTCCAATTTATGAAGATACTACATTATTCTTTTTTCATTCTTTTATTCATAGATATTTAGATTACTTCAATTCTTTGTCAATTACAAATACTACACCTTTGAACATTATTTTGTTTTATTTTGTTGGTAGGTGCCGTCAGATTGGTTCTGACTCACAGCATCCTATGTGTGTACAGTTGAACGAAACACTGTCTGATTCTGTACCGTCCTCACATTGTTGTTATGTTTGATTCCATTGTTTCAGCCACTGTGTCATCCCATCGCATTGAGTGTGTTCCACTTTTTCTCAGATCTTCCACTTTATGAAACATGATGTCCTTCTCCAGTGACTGTTTCTTCCTGATGAAGTCTAGCCATTGCCACTCACATGGAGCAATCCAGCTGTGCTTCTTCCAAAACAGATTTGTTCATTCTTCTAGCAGTCCATGGTATATTCAACAACACCATAATTCAAATGCCAACACCACAATTCTTTGCAACATTATAATTCAAATTCATCAATTCTTCTCCAGTCTTTGTCCAGCTGTCACATGTATATGAGACTATTGAAAATACCATGACTTGGATCAGGCATGTCTTAGTTCTCAAAGTGAATCTTTGCTCTTTAACACTTTAAGGAAATCTTTTGCAGCAAATTTACCCTAATGGAGTACTTGATTTCTTGACTAGTTTCTGGGCATGTTGATTATGGATTCAAGCAAAATGAAGTCTTTGACCGCGTCAATCTTTTCTCCATTTATCATGAGTTATGTATTGGTCTAGTTGTGAGGATTTTTGCTTCCTTTACATCAAGGTGCAGTATATACCAAAGGCTGTTCTCTTTGGTCTTCTTTGCTTCCAGCAAGCGAGGTTATTTACATATCGCAGGTTAATGAGTCTTCTTCCAATTCTTATGTCATGTTCTTCTTCATATTATCAAGTTTCTTGGATTATTTGCTCAGCATATGATAAACACTGGAATGTGAACCACAAAGTCCATGGGTCAAGCCCTCTTGCCACTCCATAGAAGAAAGATGGGACTTTCTGCTTCCACAAAGATTTAAAGCCTCAGAAGCCCTATGCAGTCATTATGAGTCAGAACCAACTCAACGACACTCAATAACAACAAATACAGATTCAGTAAGTATGGTGAAAGGATATAACCCTGATGCACACCTTTACTGATTTTAAACTATTTAATATCTCCTTGTTCTGTTTGAAAGACTGCCTCTTGTCTATGTGCAGGCTCTACATGAAAACAGTTAAATGTTCTGGAATAACTTTTATTCTCAATGTTATCCAAAGCTTGTCATGATTCACACAGTTGAATGCCTTTTCATAGTCAATAAAGCATACGTAAACATTTCTGGTATTCTCTGCTTTCAGCCAAGGTCCATCTAACATCAGCAATGAGAGCCCTTGTTTCATGTCCTCTTCCAAATCTGACAAATATGAATTTCTGACAGCTCTTTATCGATGCATTGCTGCAACCATTTTGAATTATCTTCAGCAAAATTTTACTTTCATGTGATATTAATGATACTGTTCAATAATATCCACATTCTATTGGATCACCTTTCTTTGGAATGGGCACATCTATGGATCTATTGCAATCAATTGGCCAGATAGATGTCGTCCACATTTCTTGGCATAGATAAATGAGCACTTATAGTTCTGCATTAGTTTTCCGAAACATTTCAATTATATTCTGTCAATTCCTGCAGCTTCATTTTTCACCAAACTTGGACTTCTTCCTTAAATATCACCTGTCTTTTGGTGTACATATATCTAAATTTATATTCATATATACCTGAGAGTATAATTACTAGGTGATAAGGTATACAGTTCACTTTTATTAATGCCAAGCGTTCCCAAGGTCATTATAATAATTTATACTTTTGTTGGGGGTTCCCTCACTTTACATTCCTACCATCACTTGATATTCAGTCTTTTATCTTTTTATTTTGACATAATTTTATACATACAGAGAAGTTGGAAAGGTAATAGAGATAGCCCCCATATACCCCTCACCCAGCTTCCCCCAGTGTTCACATCCTACATAATACAGTTATCAAAACTAAGAAACTAGCATTGCTCCTAGTAGCCTAACTACTGCAGACCCCATATTGCTATAACCAGTCTTTCCATCAATATCCTTTTTCTGTTCCTGGATCTAATCCAGGATTCTACATAGCAATCTCCTCTCCTTCATTCTGTGACAGCTCCTGAGCTTTTCCTTGTCTTTCGTGACAGTCACACTATCGAAAGGTACGAACTCTGGTGGTGCTGTAGAATAGGCACTGGACTAATAACTGCAAGGTCAGTAGTTCAAAACCACCAGTTGTTCTGCAGGAGAAAGATGAATCTTCTTGCTCTTGTAAAGATTTACAGCCTTGGAAACCCTATACAGGGCTGCTATGAATCAGAATTGCTTCAATGGTAGTGTTTGATTGACTTACATTTCTTGTAGAATGATCTTCAATTTAAGGTTTTCTAATGTTTCTTCATGATTAGATTGAGGCTTTGTATTGTAAATGACAATATCACACAGGTGATGTGCCCTTGTCAACTTGTCATATCAGAGACATGCTCCCATCTGTCCCCTTCCTTGCAATGTTAGCCTTGGGCTTCTAATTAAGGTGATGTCTACTAGGTTTCTCCACTGAAAGTCACTCTCTTTCCCTTCATAATCAATAAGCATTTGGGAGAGATACTTTGAAACTATGCAAATATCCTGTTTCTCTTTAACCTTTTCTTCATTAATTTTAGCATTCTTGCTTGTAGATATTATTGCTTTGGTTTTCTAATGGAGATTTTCTGTTTCCCTCATTTGTTCTACATTTACTAATTGGAATTCTTCTGTACAGAATAAAGTTCCCTTCCCATTTTATTTTTTAATCATTTATATCAATATGGACTCATAAATTTATTTTATTTTTTGACTTACATTCTAATACTATTGTTTTTCATGTTTTTGTTCATATTGTTCCAGTTTTCACCATTGGAAGCTTTTTTAGGTTGGCTTCTGTATCTTTGACATGGCTTATTTATCTCTATCTATCTACAAAACAAAGACAGACTAGGAAGACAAACTACTTCCGAATCGCTAGTCACTGAAAACTCTATGAATAACAGAGAAACATTGTCAGATACAGGACTGGAAGGTGGGAAGGCACTCAGAATGTGACTGGGGAAAAAAATGCCTCCTCAAAGTAGAGTTGACCATAATGACATGAATAGAGTTAGCTCAGGGGAGAAAA
>NW_006408577.1:14918814-14928805 GCF_000296735.1 Chrysochloris asiatica | reverse complement strand
CAGAGAAAAAGAGGAAGACCCCTAACAAGATGGATTGGCCAGGTGGCATCATTGATGGACTCAAGTGTGGCAGCGGTAGTGAGGTTGGCCCAGGATCGGGCATTGTTTCGTTCTGCTGTGCATGGGGTCGCTATGAGTCGGTTCCGACTCGATGGCACCTGACAACAACAACAATAACTACATCTGTCATCTATCTACCTATCTATCATCTGTCTATCAATCATCTATCTACCCATCCATCATCTGTCTATCAATTCATCCATCCATCTATCATCTGTCTACCTACCTATTTACCTATAGCACTGACACCATAGATTGCCCCAGGCTCATCTTATAGTCCCTACCCCCAAACTAGAATCAACCACTTACTCAAGGAGCCCTTAGTCTTTTTATAAGATAGTGATAATTAGAAACTAACATCTAGGCACTGATTGTACTCATTGAAACTGGGATATCACTTCTAGGCCTTTTCAACAGACATCATAAGAAATATAAAAAATTAAATAATTCATATATGGTATGAGCAATACTTATTTCTGTGCCTATTTATTTGTATGTGTATGTATGTATCATGATTTCATACTGATACCACAGATTCTAATCCAATACCACAGGATTCATTTTAACATTCCCATTTGATCATAAATTTTTTTTGCCACCAGTGAGAATCTTAGCTCCAATTGTCTGTAATATATTTACTCATTTGTTTAATCCAAGCATACATGTCTAGTAGTTTCAGAATTGCTAACCATACCCTTTTAAGAACCAAATGTATAACTAGAATACAGTGTTTTGGAACAATGCCATACCAGTACATATGCACAAGAATTGGTAAATAAAAAGATTGAATATATCAAGCATTAATGAAGATATGAAGCAACTGGAATTCTTATGCAAAGTTGGTGAAATGTGAACTGGAACAATCACTTTGGAAAATAACCTGGCAGTTTGTTTAAAAATTAATCATAAAATTGCCACTTGACCCAGGTTTTCTACTCCTAGTTATTTTCTCCCAAAGAAATGGAAGCATACGTTCACACAAAGTCTTATATATGAATGTTCATAGCGCTTTATTTGTAATATGCAAAAACTGGAAACAACCCAAATATTCAACAACAAGTGAATGAATAAGCAAATTGTGGTATATTCATACAATGGAATACTACTCAGTAATAAAAATGAACAAACTAGTGATACATGCATTAATGAATATATAAACATACATGGATGAATAAAAAAAAATTACCTTGAATGAAAGAACTAAGTATCCCTTCCCCCCAAAAGTACAAAGCACAGAAAGAACAGGCCACAAAATTAAGGAACTTGCAGTCTCAGCAGAGAAACATCATTAATTAAACATCATTATCTCAGTAATTAAACATCATTAAAGCATATTTCATAGTGCGTTGGAGAAATCTGTCTAATTGGGCAAAACTATGTACAAGACCTCTGTAAAGTGTTGAAGAGCAAAAATGTCAGTTTGAGGACTAAGGTGCGCCTGACCCAAGCCATGGTATTTTCAACCTCACATGCATGTGAAAGTTGGATAGTGAATAAGGAAAACCATAGAAGAGTTGATGCGTTTGAGTTATGGTGTTGGAGGAGAATATTGAAAGTACCATGGGCTGCCAAAAGAACAAAGAGATCTGTGTTGAAAGAAGTACAGCCAGAGTGCTCCTTGGAAGCCAGGATGGCCAGACTTTGTCTCTCATACTTCAGACATATTGTCAGGAGAGACCAGTCACTGGAGAAGGAAATCATGTTTGGTAAAGTTGAGGGTGGAGAAAAAGAGGAAGACCCCTAGAGAGATGGATTGGCACAGTGGCAGCAGCAATGGGTTCAGGCATAGCAACAAATGTGAGGTTGGCCCAGGGCCAGGCAGTGTTTCATTCTGTTGTGCATAGTGTCACTATGAGTTGGTACCAACTCAATGGCACATAACAACAACAAAGCATATTTCAGGAATGTACAAAATGTATGTTCAGGAATGTAGGTTATTTGGGAAAGAAATGTATGTCTATATTTAACCAATCGACCTGAAATTTTTCTTGTATAATATCAAATGTAATATTTCTTTATTAATAACTATATAACAAGCTAGCCACAGTGACTTAACATCTTTGTCAAATATTTTGAGACATATTCATTCATTCAATATTTATCAAGTGACTACTTTATGACTCACAGCGTTCTAGGTGCTGGAAGTACAGCAATGTATAAAATAGAAGCTCCTACTCTCACCAAGTTTATATTCCAGAGGAATAACATTAACATTTGTGATGTATGCATATATAAGATCTATCCCCAATACTGATTTTTCTCTTGAAGAAATGCTATATCAACTTTTATTTTTACTGTTTTCTTTTTTTACTGTGGTTCAAAAAAAAGGGGGCGGGACATCAATACAGAAGCATAATATAGAAAAGACAGATTCTTTTGTAGTCCCTCTCACTGATGTAATCACCATTAATAATTTGGTGTAGATACCCCAAACTAAACCCACTGCCTTTGAGTTGATTCTGACTCATGGTGACCTTGTAGGACAAGGTAGAACTAGGGTCTCCAAGACTGTAAATCTTTATGGAAACAGACTACCTCCTCGTTCTCCCATGGAGTGGCTGGTGGGTTCGAACTGCTGACCTTTTGGTTACCCAATGAGTACTTTGATCAGTGCACCTTGAGGGCTCCATATTTTAAAATTGAATCATTCTTTTATCTTTTTTTTCCATTTAACAACATAGTATACTATGAATATATTTCATATCAGTACTTCTACGTCTCCTTTTAGTTGGTTTTTAATATATCATTATATACAGGTTTATTTTATTTAAACTATTTTTCTGTTGATGATCAATGAGAATAATTTTAATTTTTCCTTTATGATTAGTGCTTTAATATGTTCTCTAAGAAATCTTTATCTAGACTTTCACAGCAAGATGACTGAGTAGGTACATATGCTAAGCAGACTCTGCAGCAAAGACTTGGGAGACCAAGTGAAACAGGTATAGATGGTGATTCTGGAATCCTGAGCTTCAGAGGATAGGACAGAGAGGTGGCTGGAGTGAAGATGAACAGTGAGAAAGCCTAAGATTTTTGTGGGACACTGTCAAGAGTAATTTTGAATCACAAGCTCAGCAGTTCAAGTTCATCAGCTGCTCCTTGAAAACCCTATAGAGGGTCACTATGAATCAGATTCTAAACTGATTCTAAAGCAGTTAATCAAGAGTAATAATTTATGTGTGATTGGAATTCCATAACAGGAAGAGATAAACAACACCAACAAATTGCCCAATGTTGTTGAAAGAAATCTTCCCTAACATCATGAAAGATGAGAAGATACCAAATCAAGATGTTGAATGAACCCCAAACAGGATAGACCCCAAAAGAAAATCACCAAGGCATATTATAAACAAACTTTTCAAAACCAAAGACAAGGAAAGAAGTCTAAGAGAGTTCAGGAAAAAAAAAAAAAATGTTACCTACAAAGGAGAAATAATAAAACTAAGCTCCGATTTCTCAGCAGAAACCAGGCTAAGAAGAAGAAAATGAGATGACAGATATAAACTCTGAAAGGAAAAAAATTGTCAACGAAGTATTACGTACCCAGCATAATCACCCATTAAATGTGATGGCAAAACTAGGACATTTCCAGAAAAAACAGAAATGAAAAATAATTTGTAAAAAAGCCAGACCAACCTTACAAAACTATACTAGAAGGGGCTGTTTGTACAGAGAACTAACAACAGCAGACAATAACCGGATACTAACTTACATGACAATATCATCTAGAGCTCAACCAGATATGTTATTGTTGATGTTGCTAAGTTTTGACTCATAGCAACGCTGCATACAGTTTCTGAGGAGTGGTTTAGTGCGTTTGAACCTCCAACATTGTGGTTAGCAGTCCAGTGCTTATCTTATAGTAGCATACCAGGGCTCCCTGATAAAAAAAAATAGTCAAAGGAAAACAAACCTACAAGGCTGAAAATAGGAAACCAAGGTACCAGTTTGCAACAACAAAAACAAAACCCCTCATAAAGTAAAAAGAGGAAATGTAGTTAAGGAATTTCAAACTGAAGAGAAAATCAAGTAGATTTCAAGAATAAAATAAAATAAACCTAATGTAATCCTAGCCCAACCATAACTCTAATAACAGTAAATGCAGTCCTAGGCCTAGTAGCCTAGACCTAGCCATAGTTCTAACCCTAACTCCTTACTCCTACCCCCCACCAAATAAATAAAAATAAAAATTTAAAATGATATCTGTGTCTATCCCAAGCTATTTTCGAATGAAAATTGTGGGACCTAGAAAAAGAGAACACCTCAGCTTCCAGTACTGGAGAGACAAAAAATTCAGTTTAGGAACTTCAGGGCAGCCAAAATCTGAGGGTTTAATACCCAGAGAAAAGAGCAGTAAAGAACAGTAAGCCCAGCCTTCTGCATGAAATTTCCATTCATGACGTGCCCAATTCATAGATAGGACAAGTACCGGACTGCTAACCTCAAGGTCTACGGTTCAAACACACACCACTCCCTCCTCAGAAACCCTTTATTGGGTCACTATGAGTCAGACCCAACTCGATGGTACTTAACAACAACATTTGTTCAAGAGGTGCCCTGGTAGTGCAGTAGGTTAAGCACTGGGCTGCTAACTGACAGATCAGGGGTTAGAACCTGCTCCTTGGGAGAAAGATGAGGTTATCTGTTCCTGTAAAGATTTATAATCTTAGAAATCCCACAGAGCAGTTCTGCTCTGCCCAATGGAGTAGCTATGAATCAAAATCAATTCGATCTGATGGCAGTGGGCTTGGTTTTTGTTTTTGTGGATTTTGTAGATTGTAGGTTTTGGTAGAACTTCAGTGTATGGCACAATCGCTGCAGCAATGGACTCAAAGGTAGCAAAGATTTTGAGGAAGGTGCAGGATCAGGCAGGCTTTTGTTATATATCTGGTCGCTAATAGTTGGCACTGACTCAATGGCACCTAGTAACAAAAACATATATGCTCAGGGTAATTGATGGACACCAATTGAAAGCAGTTAGCTGCTAAGAGACTCAAAATCTTAGGAGAAGTTTTGGCAGTCTCAGAGTGTTTACCTGTTTTTCTTCTTTCTTTGTTTCCTCTTTTTGGAGAGAGAACAGGAAGAGGCCTTAAATGCCAAGCTAAAGCATAGGAGCTGGTGGGAAATCAATAAAGGCTTTTAGGGAAACAAGATTCTGATCAAGAATCATTTGTATAATGTGGGCATTGTCAATGAGACTCTGTGAAACAGGAAGTTTGTGTCCACCTTCAGTCACGTCCTGGAGCCCTGGTAGTGTAGTGGGTTATGAGCTACTAACCACAAGGTCAGCAGTTTGAATCTACCAGTCGCTCTGTGAGAGAAAGATGAGGCTTTCTGTTCTATAAAGATGTAAAGCCTCAGAAACCCTCTACAGGGTCACTATGAGTTGGAACCGGCTCAGTGACATACACCCACCACCACCAGCCACATAAGAGGGGGCTTCAAAAATTCATGAAAAATTGAATTAAAAACGAGTGGAATTTTTCCACATGCTTTTTGAAACCTCTGCATATTTTCCACAGTTGCAGAGTCACGGCTCCTAATCCCAGGATGTTGTTGTTTAGCCCAGAGTTTCCATGGAGTGGCTGATAGGTTTGAACCTTGTGGCCAGCAGTCCAGTGCTTATCCTTACGGCGTCACATCAGATCTGCTGTTAAGTTCTGTCAAGTCGATTCTGATTCATAGCAATCCTGTATAGGGTTTCTGAGGAGCAGCTGATGGGTTTGAACTTCTGACCTTCTGGTTAGCAGTCCGATGCTTATCTTACAGGACTCACCAGGTCTGGTGGTGGTGGTTATGTGCTGCGAAGCATGTTCGGACTCATAGCGACGCTGTACAGGGTTTCTGGGCTGTAAATCTTTACAGGATAAAAAGCCTCTTCTTTCTCCTGCGGAACAGCTTGGTAGTTTTGAACTGCTGACCTTGCTGTTCACAGCCCGATTTGTAACCACTACGCTACCAGAGCTCCAGGTCTAAGCTGTCTCAAACTGCTGCATGTTGCATGTTGTCAGTATGTATGTAAGGTGTGTCAAAGGCAAAGCAAGGTCTGGCTTAAAGTGGTAGGTTAGAGTGAAAGGATGATTGTTGTTGTTGTTAAGTGACATCAAGTCAGTTCTGACCCATAACGACCCTGTATAGGGTTTCCGAGGAGCAGCTGGTGAGCTTGAACTGCCAACCTTGCAGTTCACACGGCTTTGCAGTCTGGGGCATTAACACACAGCGCCACACCAGGACTCATAAAGGATGATGGAGGCTGGAAAACGAGCCAGGTAAAGGGAGCTGGGGAAAGAGCGCAGTGATGAGAACAGGACCCCAGGGCTTCCTGTCAAGGAATGATATGGAAGAAGAGACATAGAATCAGAAAATTATAAAGCTAAAGGAGTCTCAGAGGAAGGGCAGGATGGGAAAGATGATTACTTTTGGGAAATACTGAATTTCATGAACTGGCAAGATGTGAAGGTGGATATGACCAGCAGAAAATTAGAAATATGGTGTAGAGTTTAAAATAGAGATAAGAGCATTTCCCTATTCTAATCCATGCCTTCATTTCTTATTTGTTTCATTCCTCCCATCTATAAAGTTTGGGATCAAATATACAGGGCTCATAGCTGAACCTGAAGAAAGAGGATATATAGGTAGAAAAAATATATAGAGAAAGGATCCTTAAAGAATATGTATGTTAGAATTTTAAATTGCAAGGAAAAAGGAAAAAACCAATACAGATCATCTGATTTATTATAAAAAATAGATGTCTTGGCAAGAATCTCAGAAAAAGGGTCATTGTAGATTTGACAAGAATCTCAGAAAAAGGGTCAGCTCCAACTCCTAGTGACCCTGCAGAGGAATGGCTACTGAGTTTGAACCACCAATCTTCTGATTAGCAGTCCAATGCTTATCCTACAACACCACACCAGGCCTCCTCAGTTTATTTTAATGAACTAATTAGAGAAGTTTTCAAATATAAACATTCATCAAGTGCATACTAACTAGCTTGTTTTCTTATTGTAAACTTTTCAATTTAAAATTTAAATTTAAAGTCTAACATATTGTGAGACAGATCAAATCTACGTATACATGATTTCCTTTTATCTGCTTCAATAAAATGTCACAATTTCGCAGTTCAAACTCAGCAACTGCTCCTCAGAAACCCTGTACAAGGTAGCCATGAGTTGGAACCAACTCAATGGCACTTAATAACAATTAATTTCATTACTATATAATTACTTTTACAGAAGAATAATAGAAATTAAAACAAAATTAAAAGTAAAATATATGCTTTTTTTCATATATTAGATTGAAAGATTGATGTTAATTAGTGTTGGCAAGTGTGTGAGAAATGAGCATTTTTATCCTCTGTCACATCTTCCCTGGAGGATGTTTTGTCAATAGCACCCAACTTGGAAACATGCATTTTTGATGTAGTGATTTCTTTTCTACAAATTTATTTAAATGAAATAATTAAAGCAGTGTTCAAATCCACACATTAATCAAGTATTGGCTTGTTTTCTTTTCATAAACTTTTAAATGAAAGTATAACATATAGTAAAATATAGAAATCTTAACAGTGTAACTCAATAGATTTCTGCAAAATGAATACTCCTACATAACCATTATCAAGATCTAGACTAGGATGAACACCCCAGAAAACTCCTTTCTGCCCTCTCACAGTCATTTCCTCTTCACACATTTACCATAGCAGATTGAGTTCCACAGGAAACAGCCTCTGAATTAGGGATTACTGTGCTGTTGGGATTAACATCTGTGAAAGGGAAAAGAAGTAAAAGAAAAAGGAATTAGAAGCATGATTGTATACAAGCAGAAACTGGGCTGAATTTCAGTCTCAATAAAAATTATATAAAGTTGGATAGCCCAAATTGCGGTGAGGATCTTTATACTCAGCCTCAAGAAAGAGATGAGATCTTAAGTCAGATCTCTTTCTTTAGTGTAGGTATTTCCCAAAGAGTGAAAGGCTGAAGGGTCTGCTGTGGTGGAAGAAGACCTTCATTCCTGAAGGGGGATCTTGATGGTGCATGCCAGCATCCCACTAGTCCTGCTTGATTTAAATCAAATAAATGGTATCATATAGTATGCACTGCTTCTTTCATTCAATAGTATGTAAGATTAATCCATATTCATTTGAGTTCTCCATATTATATTAACGAATTCAACCTTGGAAACTCGGTGGGGAAGTTCTACACTATCCTATAGGGTCTCCATGAGTTGGAACCCACTTGATGGCAAGGGTAGCGATGTTGAGCCCTTTTCATATGTTATTGGCCACTTGCGTATACTCTCTTGTTTCAAGCCTTTTTTTAAATTGGGCTTTCTCTTTCTTGCTGGTTTGTTGAAGTTCTTTCTATCTTCTGGATACAAGTTGGATATGTATTACAAATATTTTCTTCCACTTTGTGGCTCACATTTTTGTTCTTTTAAACATAAAAGAAAAACAGCTCCATGGAAATTAACTAAAATGCTGAAAGTAATTATGTCTGGATGTTAAATTTTCTTCCTTTTTTTTCATCTCCTCCATGTTTTCCAGTTCTTTAAGGAATAGGTAATGAAAAGAGAAACATTTAAACAATAAAAGAATTAAGCTGTTTAAAAAGGGTGGTTTAGTTTGAAATGACGATGCCACTAAAATGAAACATATATTGGTTAACGTAGGTTAAACAAGACAAGCTCTTTGCTACAATTTGCCTTGCCTGTCTCAGTACTTGAGCAAATCTGCTGGAGACACCTAGTGGAGAATGTTGGTAGTTTACAGTGAATGAATGTCCCGAGAGGGTTTGGGTTGTTACAGCATAAAAGCTTATTTATCGGGTGAGAAATGGATATAAACAAACTCTAGTTCCATCATTTTCTGTTTTCAAATACCTACGAAGAACTTTCTACTCTCAGAAGTAAACCTAGCTTACCAGTGGGCTGGTTTGGGGCTGACTGGCAAATACTCATATGACAAAACATATGATAAAATGAGAGAACGTAAAATTAGGAGGAGAAATTGAACTAATTCAGGGCTGGCTGCATAATTTGCAGGAATCTTGCAAAATAAAGTGTGGGGCCCCTCATTTAAAAATCAGAGGGACGTGACCTTACGCTGAGTTTGAGTTAGACTCTCCCTTGTGAAGCCATTTTTACAATTACGTTATGGAAGAGCACCAAGAACAGTGTCGAGCCAAACTGAACCAACATTAACCATTATACCAGTTTTAAATATATGAGCATTTTAACTCATATATGTAATCATCAAACTGCACAATTCACTGTTTGCAACTCATATAGGCATATATGTGTTTCATTCTTACAAGAACAGCAGGAACATTGCAGGAAACTAATCAACTACCTTTACTTCACCTCTTGACATGCACACACTCAACCAGTGCTCTCTACCTTTGACTTACAAGCAAGGAAGGACTGAAAGGAGAAAGAAACTATGACTGGCCCTATCTTTCCCTTCCATTCCACATCATCATTTTCAGCCTATGTGAAAACAATAAATAAGAAAGGATATGAGAGTTTCCTTAGTTGTTCATGCTTCTTAAAATGTTATTGCCTTCTTTTTGCTTTTGAAGCAAGTTCTAGCTCAAACTGAAATCATGCCCTTTCCAAGATGTATTTCATGCTTACTTTGAGTCCCACTGAACTTCCCTGAATCACAGGTCCACCAGACTTCTGTGTTCATGGGGCACTGTGAACACTGTGAACATGTATGCACACTGGGTAGTAAGTAGGTGGGCATGCATGTTATATGTATTGCCTCTGCTCAGACATATGCTCCATGGTTCCATCAACCTAACTTAAAAATACAAATTCCAAGATAATTTTTTAAAGAATTTCAAGTTGTCAGCGGTTATTGTGGAGGGTGACAACCACATGGTTGGCAGTTTGAGCCCACTAGCTGCTCCAAGAAAGAAGAGGCTTTCTGCTCCAA
>NW_006408577.1:14915607-14917704 GCF_000296735.1 Chrysochloris asiatica | reverse complement strand
CCTGCTCGTGTATTCCCCTTGAGTCTTAGTCTTGGAAGGGGGTTTGCCCTGAGGGGACCCGACCACTTGCTTTGATGTCTCCTGGGTGAGCAACTTGCTTATTCTTGTATCGTCAGTTGGACTGCCATTATTTTTTAAATTTTTCCTGTCAGCCTTTCTTTCAAGAAGTATCTTCTGTTCTTCTAGCTGCTCCAGGCTGCTCTGCTTATAATTTCAAGTGGAGATTTCCCACCTCAGAAGATTCTGGATGCTGTTCAGGATTCTACCTATGGTCTTATGAAATGCAGAGGCTGCACAGGAAGTCTCCTTCACTGGGCAAGTTGTAGCCCCATTTTAGGTATTCCAATCAGTTATAGGCAGAAGATGGACTTATAAGCTTTCTATGTATTTCTGGCTTAAATAATATATATTTTTGTTTTGTTTTGTAAGCAGACATCAAATATTTTTGCTTTGTTCATTTGTGAAATATAAGATGTTAATGGGGCTTTTTCCCTCCCCAGCCATCTTGGCAGCTGCTCTTGGTTCGGGGCCATCCCACACCTAAGACATGAAGATGGTGGTCACAAAGAAGACAAAAAGTCACTGGAGTCAATCATCTTGAGGTCCCAACTTGTTATGAAAAGTGAGTAATAATGTGCTGGGCTAGAAACAGACTTTGAAGATAATTCAGCAAGGCAAAAGTGAAGTTGGTCATCCTCGCCAACAACTGCCCAGCCTTGAGGAAATCCGAGATCAAGCACTATGCTATGTTGGCTAAAACTGGTATCCATCACTACAGTGGCAATAATATTGAACTGGGCACAGCGTGCCAGAAATACTACATAGTTTGTACATTGGCTATCATTGATCCAGGTGATTTCAATATCATTAGAAGCATGCCAGAACAGACTGGTGAAAAATAAATCATGCTTTTTTTTTTTTTTTCAATAAAACTGGCCAAAGCTTGTTTTTTTTTTTTTTTAAAGTTGTTAATGGGGAGCCACAGAGAGGAAGGAGGTTAACTGTTGTTGCAGGGAGGGGATTGTAATCATTGTGATGAAACAAAGTGTATAATTTGCTGAATGTAAAGTTGATGATCTTGTCTGTAAACATTCACCCAATTCACAATAAAAACTTAAAAAAAAAAAAAAATTACAGCCTCGGAAATCCTTTACAGGACTGCTATGAGTTGGAAATGTCTCGATGGCACTTAACAACAGTTGTTGTTGTTTTGTACTATCAAGTGGATGCTGATTTATAGCAACCCTATACAACAGAACTCTTGAAGAAGACGTCAATGATCAAAAAAGCTACTTCCCTTGGATGTTGTTGTTGTGTGCTGTGTTGTTGATTCAGACTCATAGCAACACTGCAGGGCAGAGTAGAACTGCCATTCTAAATGATGACTCACAGTTACTTAGGCTGACTGTGTGGACATGTTTTTTTCAACCTACCTATCAAGCCAGATAAAATTCTAAACTATGGATATGAAAACTTATCTTTTAGCATTTAGCACTTACAGAGAGAGACTGAACAAAACTGGGGGAAAAGAATAAAACTGTAGGAATCTTTTGTTTTACTCCTTGTCAGAGAGAACAGCAAATGTGTGTTATGGAATGGGCAGTCTGATTTTGTACAGGACTGGAATGAATAAATAGACTCCTTAAGTAGAATGGCTAAGCAAGATGTATAAAACAGAGACCTGACTGAACTTTGTCTGCATTTGACAGATGGAAGCAGAAGAAGTGGTCTGACAAGAGGGGGCAGTAGTTGCCAGCGGCAAGAATGCCAGAGATTTCTGCAGGGGTCAGGAAGGAATAAATGTACTTACATTTGTCTTATTTTCCCATCTATGTTTTTGCTGCCAGGAAGTTTCCTTTGTATTCCATCTTGATAAAATACATATCTTTATGGCATTTTGTTTGGGGCATGAGATAGAATAGTGCATATGTGAGTGTGGCTAAGGGTTGGGGTAATCATGAGACCTTAGTGACAAGACTAAGGGGTATGTGGTCAGTTGCTAATGCATATTAGTTTCTGAACACTATTTATGCATTCAGTCATCACACATTTATCACACACTATGTAAGGAGCTCTGGTAGCGTAGTGGTTACGAAT
>NW_006408577.1:14878515-14914892 GCF_000296735.1 Chrysochloris asiatica | reverse complement strand
ACAATGGCCTAGGCAATATTCTAGGCAAAGGAGATACATCACTGAACAAAGTATATCAAATTCCCTGCCGATGTGGAACTAACATTTTAGAGTTTGGAGACACACTAAAAGTATATTTTGTATTAGAAAGTAATAAGTACTAAGGAGGGAAAAACCAGGATAGAAAATAGGAAATGTTGGACTGGGATGAGGGAATGTGGGTTACAGTAGTGATAAGTGAAGATCTTACAGAAAGTGACATTTGAGCAAAGTCTTTATGGAGATGAGGGAGGAAACTATGCAGACATCTGGTGAAGAGCTTTCCAGTCGGAATAAGAACAAGTGCAAAGTTCTTGAAGAGGGAGCATGCTCGACAATTCAAGGCACAGCAAGGAAAGTAGTATGACTGGAACAAAGTAAGCAAGGGGGGAGACTAACAGCAGAGGACTTCTGGGGAATAAGGAGTGGAGGAGTGGAAAGAGTATATGGTAAACCTTGTAGGTTATGTAAGAATGTTGGCTTTTACTCTAAGAGAGCTGAGGAGCTATTGAAGGGTTTGAGCAAAAGCAAAAAAAAAAAAAAACAAAAAACAAAAAACAAACCTACTGTGATTTAGTCAATTCAAAGTCACAGTGAGCCTAGAGGACAGAGTAGAACTGCTTCATGGGCTTCAAAGGCTGTAAATCTCTATAGAAGTAGATAGACTGCTTTATCTTGCTCCTGCAGAGTGACTGGTTGGTTAGTACCACAGACCTTTCAATTAGCAGCCCAGTGCTTAACATGTTGCACCACCAGCGATGAGATCTGGCATGAAGGAGTATTTTGACTGTGTTGATATTGGACAGTATGGAAGGGAGTTAGCAGTTATTGCTAGAATTCAAGTGAAAGGTAAATAGGATTTGCAACAGTGTGGGGCAACACATTGGTAAGGAATGGCTAAATTTGCTATGTACTTATTTTCAAGGTGGATTAGATTTGGACTGACTTGGGATCTCAGAGAATGCTCTCACTGACATGCAACTGAAGCTATCTTTTTACTGGCCTCCATTTAACTGACCTGACAGATTAATATCTTTCTCTGTTTCCCTGTTTAACACCCACTGACTGATGGAAGAGACACTGGGTCTTTAGGGTGCCATCACTACCCTGAACTCCCATTCCCATCCATCCAGTTGTACTGTCGTTAAGTGCCATCAAGTCGGTTTGAACTCAGAGCGAACATGTGTAGGATTTCCAAGGAAAATCGCTGACCTAGAAGTTCAAGCCAATCTTGCAGTCCAATGCATTATCCTGCAGCGCCACACCAGGACTCCATGAGTTGTACTAAGAGACTTCAGAAAGCTCATTTAAAAATAGAAGTGAAAGAAAATGGAATTTTTGCACAAAGTTTGTGAAGCCCCTTTTACATTTACCTCTTTTATGTTGGTTTCCTTCCACTCTTATTTTATTTGTACTTTTGTTGTGACTAAATAGTTTAAATATAATGCAGAATGAAATGTTTCAAAAAGAAGTAAAAAGAATTGAAAGCACTGGTAAGGGTTGACAAAGGTGAATCTGAAAAAACAAAGGAAAAATTTATAAAATTCAAAATGAATAAACCCTCAGATCGCTTTGAAATATTTCACTGTTTTTCTTTTACTTTATTGTTGAGTACTGTCGAATCATTTCTGACTCATAACAACTCTCTATAGGGTTTCCAAGGAGTGGCTGGTGAGTTTGAACTGTCAACCTTGCGGTTCAGACCGACTTTATTGCCCAGTGCTTATTCAGAAGCACCATATAAGGAGTAAGTATACAAAAGAGCTTCATAAACTTTGTGCAAAAATTCTATTCTCTTTCAGTTCTATTTTCCACGAACTTTTTGAAGTCCTCTTGTACAACTCAACTGCTAGGAATAGAAGACCAGAGTAGTGAGGTGTCATGAAGACCCAATGTCTCTTGCCATCAGTGAGTATTACAGGGAAATAAAGATATTAATCTGATTTCTTCTACTTTAAATAAATCAAAATTAGAAACCATACCCACACAGAGTGTGATTTAAGCAAGAAAAACAATACAGACCTCGAATCAATAGACACACAATAAGCGAGTCTTAGCTTTCCTAACAAGATTAATAGTTCCTAAGATATTTGCATCATTTATTATTATTATTATTTTTTACAGTTCATCCCATGAGGTGCAGGGCAGATAAAGTCAGAGCTGAGAATTTGATTCCTCCAAACTACAGGAGTCTAGTCGTGGTGCTGTAGGATAAGCATTGGATTGATAACTATAAGGTTGGTGGTTCAAACCCACCAGCTGTTCCTGAGAAACCAACTCGGCAACACTTAACTGTACTTGAAAACCCAATGGAATAACTGTACCCTGCACCCACATTTTATTGTTCAATTAAGTAGCTATTCAGATAATGCTGACGATGCGTACTTTTTTTCCCCCCTTGGGAATCCTATACTGGGTCTCTGAGTTGGAACCAACTTGACACAAAATTTCACCGCATTTTAGTGCTAATTTGCATACTCTAAAATGTCTGTGGTGTAACACTGTAGGAGCACTGGACTGCTAACCAGAAGGCCAGAGGTTCAAACCCACCAATCATATTCCTTGCAAACCTATACAGGGTCGCTATGAATCAGAACCAACTCTGGTACTTAGCATCAAAATGTCCATACTGATGCTTTTTCTTGAACCACTTCTCCATTCTGATACATGTGAAGAAACAGGGCTAGTTTCTATGTTTTTATCTCTAATAAGTTTTGCAAAGAATGAACTCACTGGACTTAAAATCAACCTCTAAAATTAGATTTTAAGTGTTAACAGTCGTAAGCCCATGATCAATCACCGAACACAATTTGTTATTGTTAAGTGCCATTGAGTTGGTTCTGACTCATGGTGACCCTGTATAGGGTTCCCAAGGACCCGTGGTTCAAATCGACCTTGCGGTCCAGTGCTTACCCTAAAGCACCATACTAGGACTCCAAAGCCAGAACACAATACAGGTCTTAAAAAAAACAACAACCCTATAACCACATCACTAAGTGAATTGTTGAATCTGCTGCATGTCATAAAAGCATAACTATTTTCATTAGTTTGTAAAGGTAGAAATGTAGATGACGCCCTCACGGGGTACAGGGCAGACAGAAGTCAGAGCTGAGAGCTGAGAATTTTATTCCCTGACAACTACAGGAGTCTAGTTGTGGTGCCTGTAGGATAAGCACTGGATTGATAAACATGAGGTTGGTGGTTCAAATCCACCAGCTGCTCCTTAGAAACCAACTTGACAACATTTGAAAAACTGTACCCTATACACACAGGATCACCAGGAGTCAGAATATACTTGGCAGCAACTAACAACTGTACTACCAGGAACTACTAAGAATTAAATATTGGCTCCTTATATGTCCATTGGAGTCTTGATGTGGTGATGTAGGATAAGTACTGGTTCAAACCCACCATCAGCTGCTCCTCAGAAATCCTAGACGGGGTCACTATGAACTGGAACCAACTCCACAGCACTTTACAACAACATTAACAATTTGCACCACCCGATGGACATAAGGAACTTAACCAGTAAACAAAAGATTCAGTTCAAGTCTATCCAAGGCACCTCAGAAGAAAGGCCTGGCAATCTACCTCTAAAAAAATCTGCCACTTACAATTCCAGGGAGATTCTGCTTTGACGCATCCAGACATGCCATAAGTCAGAATCAGCTCAATAGCAATGGTCAGCTGCTCAGTGTCAATGGCTTCAGATGTCTGCCTCAGAGAACATTCAATAAGGGATGCTAGAAAATGTGAGACATAGGGTTATGTAAATGTAAAGCCCACCTCTGTGTGTTTTATGAAGTGTAATAGTGCTGCAGGGAAAGTACTGGATTGCTAGCCACAAAGTCGACAGTTCAAACCTATCAGCTGCTCAGAAACCCCATGCAGGATTGCTGTGAATCGGAACTAACTCACCAGCACACAACAAACAGTAAATACACAAAAATTGCAGAACCCTCTGCTCTATCTCATTTTGTCTCATCTACAAGAATGTGGGGTATGTGTGAGTATGTGTGTGTTGCCCAAACTGCTTTTATTCATAACTAGGACACATAATACTGTGGAGAGTACAAGTGTACATCAAAAACGTATTGCTACTAGGATTCCAGTTTATATGCATGGGTTTATTCCGATGAAACATGTTTCAACATGCCTCTATGATCACAGAATAATTTCAAGTTCTCCTAGTATTAACATTTGTCTTAGTCTCCTTGTTATTATAAAGTGCTGTCAAACAGGTTCCAACTCATAGCAACCCTTTATAGGGTTTACAAGGAGTGGCTGGGCTGGTGGGTTTGAACCTTATAGTCCAGTGCTTATTCTACAGAACCACACTAGGACTCCTAGACCTTAGGAATGTATTGACCTACATGAGGGAGATACGTCAAGAAACAATAGCTTTGCATATTTTTATTTTATGTAATAAGGGTTTCTACTTAACTGAAATTGGTTAAATTGTACAAATTCATAGTTGTAACTATTGCCATAGAGGTTCTTTTAAGAGGAACAAACCCCAAGCACTACCCAACCCTGAATTCTCCTTAATATTTCAGTAACATTTTACCTTTCAATTAGACGTTTTACAGTCATTTTACGAATGCAGGCTTTTCACTTTCTTCCATATTTTATTAGTGTTTCAAGCAAAACTAGTAACACTGAGAATTTCAGATATGAACTTAATTCCAGTAAATGTCACTCATTTATTGTGATTAAACACATAATAGGAAAATACTCCTCAAAAGTAAAGAGATAATGGAAAATCTTTTCACAGCGCAGTTTAAATTTACAAGAGGTCAGTTTTCATCTATGTATTTGTATCTGCAGGTACAAGGTTTTGGATGAGGCGGCTCAGGAACATCTCCAGCTGCTTCCTTGATCTGTATGCAATGAGTCCTCCCTTGTTGGCCCACTGATCGACACCAGATGCACCTTTGTTTGCTACATGGTACACCAACTCCGGAAACTCAAGCCACTTTTCTGGATTTCTTTCTAAGCATTCCTTTAGATCTACCATTCCCCCACCCATAGACCTCAGTATGGCATGAGCTGCACAAGAGTCCCACTTGAATGTGGTATCTTCTGAAAAGATGTAAATGTCAACAAGGCCTTGCACAACACACAGGCTCTTATAACCAGCTCCGGCTGCTCGAAAAATGCTATCGCCACATACACGTAACAGTGCAGTTTTGATAGTCTCCTTTTCACTTGTACTAATGACAGCCGAAAATCCCTGGGATTCTGCTTCAGAACTGGTGTTTTCCGTCAGTTGGCTCAGCGTTTCACTGCCACTTCTTTTAGGGATGGGATGCTGGAGTGAATGGACATTGGTGCCCATATAAGAAAGGCCCCAGTAGCACTCTCCTGTCCACCTACGAAAGAGTAAGTTTAGCTTGTAAGTTACCACATTCGGTTTTTCATTACACATGTTGGTCTCAGGTTTATCGATAGTATAATGTATATAATTACACATATGAGGAGGCTTCAAAAAGTTCACGGAAAAACATCCATTACCTTTCAATTTCATTTCTCCACCAACTCTCTGAAGTCCCCTTGTATATAATACATATACGTCATCATGATGTAATGAGTCTTCACAGTCCTAAGTCTAGAGATAGGTAACAAGGAGCTTACTGACGTGCTGCAGCTGCCTGTGTGGTTACAGAGTAGGACTACTTCTTTGAATTTTACCACATTATCACATCAAGGACAATGTGGGATTTGGGGCCTTCAGGAACACTGCACATTTTTGTTGCCATTTTTCGCACTTAACATTTAATAAGGACAAAAGATGAACACATAAGAGAATAGTTCTTTTCAACATGTAAATCTTTTATCATCCTTTAACAAGTTTTTCTTCATTTGGTAACTCCCATTTCTTATTCACTTGCTCTACTTTGGCTTCTAACATTGAGAAAGAGACTCATAACGCTATTCAACAATATGTATCATTTATCAATCCTTCACTTACTATGAATATTAGAGAATTTACTCCATTTACAGATGAGGTAACTCAGGGTTAGAAAAAGTCAATGACTTGTCCCAGATTACCCCAGCTACAAACCAGGCATTCTGACTCTGGGGTCAATGCCACTATTTGTAGACTACCTTCATTTATTTCAAGGTCATTAGTATGTCTGCATGCAATCCCAATTCTTTTTAGTTTCTTAATAGCCTTTTAAAGACAGCAAATACATTGTTTGGCTTGGAAGAGAAGTAGGGTGGCTGAACAAAATGAAAGTTCCAAAAGTAAAGTTTATGACTCTAAAAGAGGAAACCATTTTTAAGTCGCTTAAAGTGCCTCAAAGTTCAACATAGATAAATGGAAAAGTGAGATCTATTTCAATAAAAACCAAAATGACAGGAGAAAAGCTATTTGTTCTCATTCAGTCTCTAATGGAATGTTCCATGCACTAGCAGTAAGCCCAAAGCACAAGCCATGGATCATACATAACTGGAGTCCTCGATGCTCTGTCTGTACAATTCATGGAAAGGGCAGGGTGGAAGGGAGGAGGCAGAGACGTGAAGTGACAGCATTAGAGATAACCCCTAGGCAGATTCGAATCCTGGTCATACTACAATATTTTCATTCAATGATTTTCACATTTTGTTTTGAATCTTTTTTTAAAAAAAAAATTGTACAGAGATACAGTGGCTATATAGTAATGGCATCTGTCTTATTCAATGGTATCAGTATACAATATCACCACTCATTTATTTATCTTGTTTTGAATGAATTCTAGAAAACAGAATATGATCACTATATCCCAAACACAAAACCATGATTTCTCCAAGACAGTTATTTCTTTCCAAAGTTTCTATGGTCTCAAATCCAGGATTGACAATGGAAAGAACTTTAATTCAAACATGCAAACTTTCAGTAGGAATGACCAGATGTATTTTGTGAATGTCACGCAGAGTGAAGGCCTGATAATAAATTAAGCTGATATCATAAATCCTAAAAACCTTAAGAAACCAAAATGGTCATCTTTTACCTGAGAGTGTTGGAGTCTTGTGACACAAAAGGTTGATTAATGACTCCCATCAGGGGCAACCCTGTCTGTAGGTCATAGACACCAATTAAAATGGTAACACACTGAAGTCCAGAGGGGAAAATTCCTTGGTTGGGTTTGATGTCAACAGAGCCTTTTATATACTGATAAGTTGAATCTAAAAAAATAGAAAAAAGTTGTTCAGATTCCGGGAACTATTTAGAAGATAATGAAGAATGCATCTGTCAGTCTGTTCTATATAATTTCTCAAGGAGCCCTGACACAGTGGTTAAAGTGATTGTTAACCGAAAGATCAGTTGTTCAAAACCACCAGCCACTCCTTAGACGATGGATATGGCAGGCTGCTTTCATAAAGATGTTGTTGTTGTTGGTAAGTTTCCGTTCCGACCCCATAGCGACCTTGCATAGGGTTTCCAAGGAGCAGTTGATAAGCTTGAACTGCTGACTTTGCAGTCCAGTGCATTAACCCTCAGCACCACACCAGGACTCCTCATAAAGACGTACGGGACTGGAAGCCCTATGGAGCAGTCTACTGTAAGTTAGTCTTGACTCAGTGGCAATGGGTTTGGCTTTGGCTTTTGGTGTATCATTTCTCTATGAATTTGGTAACCAATCAAGTTTAATCTTTGGCTGTTATTTGTAGTGAACTGTTTTATCTGACCTTTTGTTGTTGTTGTTGTGTGCCATGGAGTCGGTACTGACCCATAGAGACCTTATGCACAGCAGAATGAAACACTACCTGATCCTGGGCCAGCCTCATTACTGTTGCCACGGTTGAGTACATCGATGCTTCCACTTGGCCAATCCATCTCGTTGGGGGTCTTCCTCTTTTTCTCTGACCCTCCACCTTACCAAACATGATATCCTTTCTCCAGTGACTGGTCCCTCCTGACAATATGTCCAAAGTCTGAGAGATGAAGTTTGGTCATCTTGGCCTCCAAGGAGCACTCTGGCTGCACTTCTTCCAAAATGGATTTATTGGTTCTTTTGGCAGCCCGTGGCACTTTCAACATTGTCCTCCAACACCATAACTTAAAAGCATCAATTATTCACCTTTCATAAGCTGTTTGTCTTTCGCTTTCCCAACTAAAAGGGAACTCTTTAACAGAGCAGGAGCTTTGTATGTCTGTTAGTATGTGTACATGTTGTGTTTATGTGAACGGTCCCTATAGCATCTAGCATAGCATACTGCATATAATAAACATGCAAATATTCAGAACAAGCTAAAAACTGAGGGTTACTGCCAAGATCTTTGTTAAGTTGCTGCTAAGTGCTGTTGAGTCAGTTCCAACTCATAGTGATCCTGTATAGGGTTTCTTAGGAGCAAATGGTGGATTTGAACCACTGCCTTTTCAGTCCATTGCATTATCCTGCAATGCCACACCAGGACTCCATGAGATCATTTAGAGCTGTTATAATCAAGGATTACACTAAGATGGGATGGAGCAATCTCCTCCTGAGAATCTGTCAGGGGTGGAATTACCCAACTTGCTTCCTTTTGTTTTTGTTCCTCAAGTTAGAAGGAGGAAGAAGATAATTCTGGTGGCACAAAGGATCTAAAAATAAATTGCTACTGCTCCTATGAAAAAGAGGATTTCTGATGTGGCTCTAGGGATTAACACTGGGATTCTAACCATAGGGTCAGTGGTTCAAACCCACCAACTACTGCTCGGAAACCCTTTACAGGGTCACTATGAATTGGAGCTAACTTGATGGCACTTAGCAACAACAACAACAGTGAAAATGAAGCTGAAGAGCTTGGTTTACCCTTATGAAGTATACATGGTGGCAGCTGTCTGCCATCATCAGTGAGTTAACACAGTTAATGGTACATGGACTTAAGAGTCAAATGGTTGATTTAAAAACTCAGCACAGGGTGGAAGCAAGATCCAGGAGACCCCTTGTCCCTTAGAAATCCTAAGATTTGGAGAACAGGTCTTACTTTCCATAATCTGTTGGTTGAATAGTATATAATTCTCTGATGACTAGAGCCACTTCTATAGAATTGTGTTAATATGTTTATAGGATGGGAAGATAGGGTTTTCATTTGTTCATTTGTTTTGTCTGCTCAGCAAAAGCATGTACTGGGTAGAATATGCCACTGAAGCAATCAATAAATCAATAAATCAATAAATCAAAAAAATAATCTTAAAATTAATACCTAGGACTTTGTATTACCAACAGAAACAAGAGGACTTTGGGTTTACAGCACCACTAAGATAAAACCTATACCATTAGTGCAAGGAGTTATAGATTATGATTCTACCACAAAGATGAAAACACATACATGGAAGTAGTGAGGTTAAAACGGAGCCCACTGATCATGAGTTACATTAGAGGTTTGGTTTAATCTGTCTAAAGTTTTTGTTTATGCAATCCAATTAGTTGTCAATGGCTAAAAAGAAGGATGTTTCACTTAAAATATTAGATACATGTTTTTATTTTAAAATCTGAAGATCTGGCCTGCCATCCCACATACCCACAATCAACTGGAGGCAAGTGTCCTTTAGATGATATATGTGCTAAAGTGTCTGTAACACTGGTCACAGCATTCTGCTCTCACTCATTTATCTCCAGGAGCCATTTGAATTTGAATTCCCTGTGTTGAGAAGTCTAGCAAGGACGTGTTAACATAGTTTTGTATTATCTGTTTGTATGTGTACATGTATGTCTGTATGTGTATACACATATGCACATATTCAAGGGGCTTCAAAAAGTTTGTGAAAAAAGTCCATTATCTTTTCATTCCAGTTTTCCATGAAATACTTGAAGCCTCCTCCTTGTACATATCATACACATATATGTGTGTGTGCATATATATAAACACACACACACACATTATATAATACATGGCCCTCAATTCATTTATTTTAAAATCTTCCAATTAAAAAAACAAAAAAGAAATAAACTACATTCAAGGATTTATGTTTCTAAGCAAAAATCAAACAAAGAAAGCATATAAGAACAAACAAATGAAAGCAAACACTCTCCTATACTTACCTATTGGATCCACCCATATTCCCAAAATGTCCTGTGGAATACTGATCTTGATTGAGTCCAGAGTTGGGTCAGTAAAGGACACATCCTGATGAACAACCTTGGCTAATGCTTCAGATGCCAACTTATTACCATTAAGGACTTTGCTAAGAAGCTCTGTCGTTTCTGCCTCTGTTGAACACAGTCTCAAGATAATCTTTTCCCCTGGAGTAAAGACAAACTAAAAGCCGTTACATTTTAATAGTTTCAGTGGAGAAAGAATGAGAAAAAGAAAAGGGGGCATGAAGAGTCAAAGTTGTACATATCAGTGGCTCTGAACTTGGCATAATGCCAGGATCACCTGGTGGGGGGTCACAGATGCCAGTGGTTGTTCATGCACCTAATCCAAGTAGCTAGGGTTGGGTTCCAGGAATCAAGGGACTCCTCCCATCAGAAATATCTACATAGGCACAGGTACACAATTTTGTTTACAATGTAAAAGAGATCATGATCACTTAAGTGTCAAATACCTAGAAACTGAGTAACACCCTGCTCAAAGTGATTAGGTAGTTTGAGCAGTAGAAGAAATAAAACGTGAACTCAAAAGTTCCTAGAAACAAACAAAAATGAAAACACAACATATCAAAATATATGGGACATGGTGAAAGCGGTGCTGAGAGGACAATTTATTGCAATAAATGCACACATCCAAAAAGAAAGAACCAAAATTAGCACATTAACACAGCATCTACAACAATTAGACACAAACCAACAGAGAGAACCTACAGCCACCAAAAGAAAAGAAATAATAAAGATTAGAGCAGAAATAAATGAGATAGAAAACTAACACTATACAAAGCATCAACAGGACAAGAAGCTGGTTCTTTGAAAGGATTAACAAAATTGACAAACCATTTGCAAACCTAACAAAAGAAAAGAGGGAGAAAACATAAATAACACACATTAGAAACCACACGGGTGATATCACAACGGAACCAAAGGAAATAAAAAGGTTAATAACACAGGATAGTTGGGTGGTAGGGAGGGGGACAATACACAAGAAGGTGGAGGGGAATGAAAGAACAAAGCAGACAGGAAAACAATTAGGTAGGTTTGCATGGGTTAAGTGGGACAGAGTTAAATAATGATGTATGCATAACCTTGAAAAAACAGGTCTCTGGTATACAGAGATTGAGACATTGTTGGAATGGGGAAAAGAGGGGAAATAATGTTAAGATGATTTGCTGTTTTGAATATTGGTTTGTCTGGTATACCATCATAAAATAGACTCTTGAGGGGGAGAAAAATGAATAGCCGGAAATATCACCATAGAAAGCTTGTGAGTCCGTCTTCTGCCTATAACTGATTGGAATACCTAATTAGGGGCTACAAAGTACCAGTGAAGGAGGCTTCCTGCAGAGCCTCTGCATTACATAAGATTATAGGTTGAACCCTGAACCCCATCTGGAATCTTCTGAGGTGGGAAATTTCCACTTGAAAGGACAAGCAGACCAGCCTGAAGTGGCTAGAAACATAAGATACTTCTTGAAAGAAAGACCAACAGGAAAAATACAAAACAGTAAAAGCAGACCGACTGATTACTACAAGAACAAGTAAGTTGCTCACCCAGAAGACATCAAGGCAAGTGGTCAGGTCCCCTCAGGGTAAATCCCCTTCCAAGACTAAGACTCAATGGGAACACATGCTCTGACTTGTCACCAATAAGGGGAAGTGAAGGAAAAACAGCAATGAAGCTGTGAGCTAAGCCTTACAACATTCAATAGACTCCAGTGAACTTGGGTGGAGACCTGGTTGGCAAGCAGTATGGCAAGGCCTGGGGACTCTTGGGACCAGAGTCAGTGACATAGCCACAGAGGACTAGAGTGGAGAGTGAAGCGTCCAGCTGATAAGAAGAGAGGGCATATGCATAACTACATCCACACTTGCAGATAATACCCACTTGACCTGGCTTCAATGATTGGATGATCAGAGCTCAACTAGAAGAAGAAAGAAGAGGAAAAAAAAAAAAAAAAGAGTAATCTGATACAATTTGATGAACTTGACCTACACATATGGATGCATTAACTCAAAAGAGGGAACAATTCTTTACAGCGAGGATCATTCCCACCCCCTCAATACACAGGGTAGACAGGGATGGGCAAGTTGGACATTGGCTACCCAAAATGGGGGTAGGGGGACTACTACAAAGGCAAGAAGTGACTGGCTTACAAACTTTCAAGTGGGAGTCTAGATCCAGAGGGCGCAGAGGAAGGTAGACTTTTCACTGAGTAGTATCCAATCTGTTTGGGAAGGACTGATGAAAGGAGATGGGGATAGAACTCATGTGGTACAATAGTGAATAATCACTATCAGGACTGATTCTGAGGGTTGGAAATGTAAAGGTAGACATTTTGTAACAAAAGGAGGGGAGTGGTTGAATTTGCAGGACATGATCGGAGGCCCCTGGAACCATCAAGGGAGAAGAGCGGAGAGCAGGACTCTACTCAGAGAAACAGGGATGCCAGAGATGGAGGCAAAGACGATGACGTGAAGAGACAGAGCAGCTGGGAACTCTAGACCCAGAGAGCGAGAGGAGCAGTGTGCTGAAGACCAAGGGGCAGGCTTGCGGGGTTGGTTGGTTGATGGTGCATAGAGAGGATTGTAACCATGGCAATGTAACGATATAAGATAGGATGAATGTAAAGCTAATGTTCTCCCATGTAAATTATCACATAATTTACAATAAAACAGTTAAAAAGAAAAGAAATAGTCAACTAGACTTAGTTAAATTCAAATGAAGTTAGACTGTTAAAGTTGGGAAACACTAAGGCTATCTACTCTGGATTCAATACATAACAGGATTCTTCAGAACAACAAATCATCTATCACTCCTTTGTTTTAAATTCTCAGGTTGATTCCCATTACACTTAGAGGGGAGCCCACACTCCTTCCCACCACCTGTGAGCCACCTGAGCTGGTCCTAGACTCACCATTCTGTCTCTGTTCCTCTAACATGCTAAGTTCATTTCCTCCTCGAGAAGTAGAGGCCTAAAATTCAGCTTTCAAAAAAAAAGTATATAGAATGCACTTCTGCCTTGTAATGCTAGACGTTGTTAAGTGCTGTTGAGCAGGTAATGTTGAGTCGGTTCTGACTCTAAGAGATCCCATTATAGGATTTTCTGAGGATACGATGGTGGTTTTGAACTGCCATCTGGACGGTTAGCAGTCCAGTGTTTATCCTACAGCACCACTCCAGGATTCTATAATGCCAGATAAATTATGTATTAAAGTAAACTGTTTATGCAGTAGCCAAGCGTAGGATTTTAAACAGAACTTCTTATGAGTCAATCACATGAGTTTTATGTTCTTTTTAACTTTAAGAAGTCTAAATGGGATTTCTCTCTCTTCTGACTGTGATACAACTTTGTTGTTGTTAAGTGCCGTTGTGTTGGTTCTGACTCACAGCAACCTTGTATAGGGTTTCTGACAAGTGGCTGATAGGTTTGAATCACTGACCTTGCAATCCAGTGTTCATCCTACAGCACCACACCAGGATTGCATGATACAACTAACTACATCTTAATATACCACCCTTGAAGGAGACTTATCATTTTTTTACAGCTTACCTAAAAGACAGTTATTTTGTTCTCTGTTAATGTGCTTCTAGATGTTCAACTATTTGTCAAGTGACCAGTCTTTTCAAGTTCACCATATTAATTTAGTACCATTAATCAAACAAACACCCAACAAGTTAAAACAATTTGTTCCTATGAAAATAATTAGATAGGAATTTTGATATTTCTAAACCACAGGGTCGCTATGAGTTGGACCGACTCCACTGCACATAACACCACCACCACCACTATACCACAGGAGATCGTTAAAGGAAAATCTGGCCCATAGGAAACTAGGATTTCAAGCTTGATCCTAAAAGGTATCTTTAGTCTAACTTCCTTTTACAGAGGCTCTGAGACCCAGAGAAGTGACAAAGTAATCTACTCAAGATTACATGGTATTGCAGGTTCAGAGCCTCTTGTCTACATTTTTAGTCAAGGTCCACGAACTCCCCAGGGTGTCTGTACAGTAGTATAGGTATGCATTTTTCTGGGGGCAGCTTTGCCTTCTATCAAAGTTCCATAGAGCCCTGAAACTTTGCCAAAGATTAAAGGCATAAATTTTAGACAAATACTCATACATGTGGATCTTCTAAACAATCCTAGATACCACATCTCTATAACTTAAGTGGCATGATATCATGATGTAGAGTTTCAATGAAGCCTCACGTTCAAATATATTGTGTTGTTTACATTGAAAAGCTACTAAGCATTCATTAATTTCGAGGTGCAAACTGGAGATCACAATACCATTATGATAATTAAATTACAGAAACACATTAAGATTCTTAAACTTACCCAAATCATTCGTAAACTCATTAGATTCTTCTCCAGAAATTTTTTCCCCCAAACCTGGAAACTAAATAATTCAGAGCAAAACAAAAAAATAGTTAAATTCTGAACACAATTTCATTGTATATTTCAAAATTCAGCAGCACATTTAAATTTGAAATTCTAAAACGTACAATTCCCCAAAGTGCAATAATAATAATAATAATAAAGTGGAAGAAACGCCATCAGAATGTTACTTAGAAATGAGGAAGGCAAAACTTCATCCTCATCTTTAGACATGTGATCAAGACAAGGACACCATGCTTAGTACAGTGGGTGGTGGTAGTAGTGGTTATGTCCTGTGGAGTCAGACTCGTAGGAACCCTGTATAGGGTTTCCGAAGCTGTAAATCTTTATGGGAACAGAGAGCCTCATCTTTCTCCCGCGAAACAGCTTGTAGTTTCAAATTGCTAACTTGAGGTTAGCAGCCCGACTCATAACCACTACGCTACCAGAGCTCCTTTAGTTAAAGTACAGGATCAGCAAAAAAAAAGAGGAAGACCCTCAATGGATGGATTGACATAGTGACAGCAAGAATGGACTCAAACGTAACACTTGTGAGGATGATGAAGGACCAGTCAGTCTTTCATTCTGTCGTGCATGGCTTATTATGAGTCAGAATTGACTCGATGGCACCTAACAAAAGTAATAATTCCCAAAATTAATCAAGGTATAAACAAAAATCAACCTGGTTCAGTGCTTAGTTTTCTAATATTATCCTGACCTTTGCCCCTTTACTCACTGCCCCTGAGTTAATCTCAACTCACAATGATGCTATAGGACAGTAGAATTGCTCATAGGGCTGTTGAGACTGTAAATCTCTACAGAAGCAAACTGCCTCATCTTTCTCCCACAGAGTGGCTTGGTGTGTTTGAAACACCAACCTTTAGGTTAGCAGTCCAATGCTCAGAAAGTCAAAATTATGCTAGGGGTTCTGTTCTTCTTTCCATTTACATACGTATTTTTACAAACTTCACCTTCCTACTGAAGGGACACACACAGCACTAGAGTGTTTGCAGTTGAGATAGTCTAACTTTAACAGCACCCTAGTAGCTTATATGGTTAATGCTGATATTGATGTCATAGGTGGAATTGTGTTCCCTAAAATTTCAATCCCTTGACCATGATTCTCAATGGTTTGCTATTACGCTATGATGTAATTTGGCAGTTATATAATGATCCCAAGATGTGATCGTATATATGCAAATCAGCTGCAAGAAGATTAAGGGTGAGATGCAGTACCCTTAACCCCATCACAGTTCTCATCGAATGTAAAAGTCCTCATCAAATGTAAAAGTCCTCATCAAATGTAAAAGAAGTTTCCCATTTCCCTAGGGTGTGGTGTGCAAAACCTTTAATCTTACAAGGCACAAAAGGAGAAAGAAGTGAGCAGTGAAAGAGTGTCCGACTACCACCAAGAAAGAAGAGGCAGCAATGGATCATGTCCTTTGGACCTTGGTTTCTGTACTGGGAACTCCTAAAATCCAGGGAAAGATTAGAGAGATCTCCTAAATCCAAGATACAAGAGCTCTCCAGGGAATCACAGGCCTACAGATGCTGAAAGGAAACAAGGACCTTCCTCCTAACTGTAAGCCAACAGAGAGATAAAGCCTTCCCATAAAGTTGATGCCATGAATTTGGACTTCCAGCCTCTTAACCGGTGAGAAAAAAATGTCTGTTCATTAAAGGCATCATCAATTTATGGTATTTGTTATAGCAGCACTTGATAAGTAAAAGAGAATTATGTACTGCAAATGTGGTACTGTTCTAACACACACCTAAAATGTGCAAGTAGTTTTGGAATTGGGTAGTGAATAAAGGCTACTAAGCTGCTTAATAGTAAAAGCCTATATTGCCTGAAGAGACTCTTCGTGGATTTATAGATATCAAATGGGATTCTGTCGAGGACTCAGAAGCGAGGACAGTTTAACACCAGAAATGGCACAGATGATAAGAAGTAGCGGCAGAGAAATTGCAACAGTAGAGCCAGGAGACTAACTCAAGATGGCATAGGAACCAACCCATGGAGCGCTAGCCCAGTCTCTGGGCTCTAATCAGCAGAACTAAATAAAGAGCTTTGTAATACTGGCTTGAACATGGCAGAGGCCAGGTTGGCCTCCTCGAGAGACCAAGGAGCCATGCAGCAGAAGCTAAAGAGACAAGGATCATGGAAGCAGAGACATTGGGTGGGAAGGTCAAGCCTTCTTGAGTTTCCTAAATTTCATAAGGTTGGATTTTCACTAACTCAGTTCCAGAGTATGTGGTCACTACCCAAAGCTGAGGGGGTGGGGCTCCCATGCCCGTGGGGGAGGAAGAATGGGCCTACTGAGACCAAAGGGGTGGGATCACAACTCCTAAGGACAAGGAAAGTAGAGCCACTCAGAAACATGAAAAGCAGAGTTGCTGTTTCTGTGGTCAGGGAAGGCAGATTGAAACCAAGGGTCAAGGGGCCTTCAACCAGAATTCAGAGAACATGGCCAACACCCAGAGCCTGGAGGGTTAGGCCATTTGCCTAGATGGTCTCAGAGAACAAAAGATTATTTTCAAGCCTTGAAAGAAATGCAAATTGTTCTGGGTTTTTAATTTGCTCAGTGCCCTGTTTCCCTCCAATGCTCCCATTTGTAATGGAAATGCCTGCCTTTTGTCTGCTCCACCAAGGTACTCTGGAAGTAAATAACTTTTATCTACATCCACAGTAAAGAGAAATTTTGCCTCAGGTTGAAATTCGGACTTGGGAGACTCTGGGGATGATTTGATAGGGTGAAAGTGCTTTACATGTGGCAAGTCCATGAATTTTGGATATCATGGATTGAATTGTATTTGTAGAGTCTGACTCAGATTCATACCAACCCTGTAGGACAGAGTAGAACTTCCCCACAAGGTTTCCATGGCTACTTCTTAGCCTAAGTCTACTTCATAAGTACTTCTTAGCACAAATAGACTGCCACATCTTCCCTTCCATGAAGTAGCTGGTGGGTTCAAACCACCAACTTTCAAGTCAACAGTTTAGTGCTAAACAACTGTACTTGATCTTCTGAATAATAAGGATAATTTTTCTCAAAATATGTACTGGATTATAATCATGAGGTTCTTGGGGAACAAAAGCAAGAAAATGCTTCAGATATTTGAACTCAGTCATTCTTGGAGGACTAGTGAACACAAACACTTGCTATTTTTCTCTTTGGCAGAACAGTACAAATCAACAGGGTCTGGAAATGAACTTATTTAACAAGGTTTTGTTGAGGCAGCGCGAGTCAGAAAGAACTCAACTTGAAAATCTTAAAGAGCAAAGTTTACTGCCGACAGCCAGAGTGTCAGCTAAAGCCCAAATCACTCTGAGCCCGAAGCCAGCAGGGGGACAGGATTTTATACAAGAAGCACAGAGCGGTTAAAACAAACATGTCTTGTCAGCTGGGGTGGTAAATTCCAGCAGACCCTTATCCTGTAGAATAAACCCACCAATAAAACCCTCATCTGGCTTGTATGGATGGTTTTAAGTTTTAACCTGTTTGTTCAGGTGTCCTTGGATCATCTTGACCTTTGCGGTTTTTCTGTAAAAATTTATTATTTTTCCATAGGGTGAGGTGGGGGATGAAGAGGGGGGCAGGGTGAAATGGGGCTGAAAGGACTTAGTAGATACCTAGCTTAAATGGGGGTTGTTAGTCATGCTCTAACAGTTTGAGGCTGAGTCTCCTCAGACTACTTAAAAACTGTTTCTGAGGCTACAAAACATAAGGTCCTAAAACAAAGTTATATAAGTGAAACTATTTTCTTTCAATAATTACTTACCAGTTTTACATATACGTCCTCAATGAACAATTATCTGAATTGGTTATAATACTTTGGGGAAAATATTAGCACAAAAATTAACATGAACAAATTTCTAATCTAGTTGCTAAACTATCCTTTGCACCCAGCTATCTTGATCAGTAGCAAACAAAATAAATTTGCTTCATTTAGTTTACTATGTTGTTGTTGTTATGTGCGGTGGAGTTGGTTCCGACTCATAGCAACCCTGTACAGAGGATTTCCAAGGCTGTAAATCTTTACGGGAGCAGAAAGCCTCATCTTTCTCCTACAGAACAGCTGGTAGTTTTGAACTGCTGACCTTAAGGTTCACAGCCCAATTCTTTACCACTACGCTACCAGAGCTACTATGGTGTTGTTGTTAAGTGCCGTCGAGTCAGTTCCAACCCATAGCAACCCTGTACAGGGTTTCCAAGGAGCAGCTGGTGAGCTTGAACCTCCAACCTTGCAGTTCAAATGGCTTTGACTGGCACATTAACCCACAGCACCACACCAGAGCTACTATTGTTGCTATGTGCTGTGGAGTCAGTTCCAACTCATAGCGACCCTGCATAGGGTTTCCGAGGCTGCAAATCTTTAAGGGAGCAGAAAGCCTCATCTTTCTCCCATTTTAATATAGCTGGTAGTTTTCAACTGCTGACCTTGAAATTAGCAGCTTGATTCATTATCACTAAGCTACCAGAGCTACTACAGCCAGGTATTATTGGGTCTGAAAAAGTAGAGTTTGTAGAGATCTCAAGCTTGTGGATTCCACTTGATCATGCTAAAAGGACCCCTAATTATTTTAGAACTTCATAGAAACTAACAATACATTGGAGTCCTGGTATGGCACAGTGGGATACAGCACTGGATCGCCAAGTTCAGTTTGAACCACAAGGTCGGCAGTTCAAATTCACCAGCCTCTTAGAAACCCTATGTTGTTGTTGTTATTGTTAGGTGTCATCAAGTTGGTACCAACTCATAGCGACCTTATGCACAGCAGAACGAAACACTGCCCGATCCTGGGCCAACCTCACTGTCATTGCTATGCTTGAGCCCACGGAAACCCTATACATGGTCACTATGAGTCGGAACCAACTCGGTGGCACTTAACAATTACTATATTACATGATGCTTTATGTCATAAAGTTCTATCCCCCGCCCAAATTCTAAACGTATGCAATTAGATTATAAAAGGCAACACAAAATTGCAAAGCCAGTGTGCCTCTATTCTAAAGCTGATCATGCCATTTATTTGCTGTGCAACTTTGGGCAAGTTAGATAACCTCTCTGAGCCTCACTTTTCACAGCCATTACATTGAAATCCTGGTGTGGTGCTGTGGGTTAATGCGCCAGACTGCAAAGCCATTTGAACTGCAAGATTGTTGGTTCAAGCTCACCAGCTGCTCAGAAACCCTATACAGGGTCGTTATGGGTCAGAACTGACTCAACGCACTTAACAACAACATTGAAATACTAGTTCTTACCTTACATAATATGTGTAAAAGTCCTTAGAATAGTGCCTTGCACACAGTAATCACTTTTAAGTGTCTACTAGTGTTGTGTTGGTACCTAACAACAAGTGCTGTGTTTATTTCTACTTGGGAATGCAGGTTCTTTTTCCCAGTCAGTTCAAGATACTTTTTCTAGGAAACAAAAGGGTAACTAAAAGTCTCCAGGAGTCTACAAGTCTGTAACCAAAGTAACCATGAGAAAAATCACTAAGTCAAAAAGTGAAAATTAATATACCATGTCAAACAAACCAAACAAGTTACAGAACAGTATGCTCTCATTTCTGCAGAAATAAATGACACGTGTCACACATACGCATAGAAGGAAAAGAATCTAACAATAAGTTACATATATTGTCATGGTTTCCTCTAGTGGTAGGGTTATGAGGTTTCTTATTTTTTTTTAAGGTCATTAATAAATGAAAGCTCGGTACTAAAATGTTCATCTCTAAGTTTTATAACTGGGAATGATTCTTCTTTGCTTTTCAGTACTTAAAATTTTTTCTGGATATTTTATTAATAGTATAATCAAAACAAGGAGGTGGGGAAACCAAAATGTTTATTTTAATCCAAGGTGCTAGTATGCTGAGAGGACAAGAAAAAAAAACATGCTATTCTATAATGAGAAAAAAACCACAGTGGCAAATATTTTGCAACTGCCTTGACTGTGACCTTTCTTACCTTGTTCTCCATATTCTGTTTTATAACTTCCTGTACCAGTACATCAGCCAGGGTCTTGAAATCAACCGTGAACTTCTTGTTCTTTTCTCCCTCTTTCTTTTCTTCTATCAGCAGCTGGAAGAGAGCTTCCTGCTGCCTGCATGCCCGAGCGATGTTGGCAGCTTTCTCAGCGACACAGAGCAGCTCCCGGAGGATATCTGACATTTCTGAACCGTGCTTTCTGCTGCAGCTGCTGGAGGAATCAGCACCCACCGTCTAAGCTGTCAGCTGGTAAAGTACAAGAATGTGAAAGAGAAAGCAATTCAGAGAGCGATGTAGAGCGCCTCTAGCACTAACAACAACCCATCACCTGGCAGTCAACCTGGTTAGCTTGGCTGAATAGCATAGATGGAATTCACATCACCTGTGTGGGAGTAAGAGTGTAAATGGAAACTACAATGTGAAGCTTATTTTTTAATCTCTAAAACAAATTATTGAATTTTGCTCTTGGTTTAATAGCCCTTTTGAGACTGAAAATTATTGTGATGATTTATACACCGTTTTATTGTCAAGGAAATTGAAGATTAGAGATGTTAAGTAACTTGTTCAGGATTATACAAGACTAAATGGCAGGGCTTGAAATTCTGCTCTGGGCAGATTCATCCTGGTTCAAACTCCTACTGAGAATTTGCATTTCCTCTTTATAGATACTGAATCAGATTCTAGTTTAACAAGATCTCCAAGTGATTCTGATAAATCGCCAGGTGTATGTGTAAGAATCACTTAGGACTCTTGTTAAAAAGTAGGTCTGATTCAGTATCTCTGGGATGGTGTCAAAAATAGCACAGGAGTAAAGTCTGACATCCTCTAACGTCACACGTGGGAAAGAGAATTAAGATTTGCATCAGCAGCCTACGGTCAGCATGCCTCTACCGTCCAAACTTTTTACCAATTCTTATACCAACTATCTTCCTTCTCCACCCACCCCACAGCCTTCTCTACTTCTCTGCTGGCTTTGATGATTCATTGCCCTGGCCTCACACAGACAATACTCACGATGATGGTGTTTATTAGGGAAATAACAGGTTACAATGCAAGATTAGAAACAACTCTGAAGACAGTTTTTCAATCAGGACAGCTCTTCTCAGCAGTCTCCAAAGGCACCTCTACCTCTCTCTGACCCTCAGGGTCAGCAGTCTCTGCCTTGCGCAGGTAAGTATTATAAAGCTCTTTTAGCACTGGACAATGAATAAAGATGCTCCTGAGAAGCCAGGATGATGAGACTTTGTCTCTCATACTTTTGACATATTATCAGGTGGGACCAGGCTCTGCAGAAGGACATCATGCATGTTCAAGTGGAGGGTCAACAAAATAAAGAGATGGATTGGTACAGTGGTAATAGCAATGGGCTCAAGTATAGCAATAATTGTGAGGGTGACACAGGACTGGGCAGTGTTTCATTCTGTTGTGCATAAGGTCTACTCTATGTCACCTAACAAGCTCTGCCACCAAATGCCCAGAGGCAACCCATGCCACTCAGTCTACAGACACTTAGCTCTAGCCCCTGGGTCAGCAAATTTAGCTTCACCTAGTGCCTGGAGCCACTCTACTCCATAGCAAACCTCCTGCCGCAAGGCAGACTTTCTCACTCCATGGGTCTGGAAACCCACGTCACCTGCTAATCTCCCGGTTCTGCTGCCACGGCTTCTTGCTGCTTCTCTGGTGTTACAGTTTTATTTTCTGGGTCAAGGACACACTCCACTCCTGGCTCTTTCTTGGTGGTTCTCAGATCTTCCTTTCTGCCTCTGGCTCATTTTAAGCCTAGCAGGATGCAAAACTGACCAATCTCCACATTCGGTTTCTATATACCTTATTTGCATGATCCCACCCCTACAAGGGTACTATGCACCTTATTTACATTATTATAAGCTATCCTATCTCCTTGGTGGGCCACAGACATCACACATTTGCATAGCCCTACTGTCATGGTGTGGTGCTGTAAGACAAGCACTGGACTACTAATTGCAAGGTTGGCAGTTCAAACTTATCAGCTGCTCCTATGAAGGCCTATACAGAGTCCCTATGAGTTGAAATTGATACATAAGACCAAGAACAATGCAATCATTTGACAGAAATTACAAAGAATATGGTTAAATAAGCCATAACAAGTAGTTCATTGCACTGCACATGGAAATACAAAGTCTCAGCAGGGACTGAACCAGAATGACTGTTTGGAGGCCCTGTTAAAAATATAAATTAAGCATGAAAGCACAACACTTCAACTTCTAGAGGCAGTTGTCCAAACTATGGTTATAACACAAAAACTATCAGCTGAGTTAAAACATTTTTTTTTTTAAATAATACAATTACCTGCCTATCTAAATGCTTTTTATATAGAGAATGATATATTGTAAGATTCATTAAATCTAGTTACTGTATAAAATTCTTAACGCAAAACTTCAGTGTCCCAAATGTCCCCATTATCCTCCTATGTACATTTATGTCCTTCAACTTGGAAGCCCTTTGTGCTTCTCTGTACAGGGCCTTCTCCGTATGTTGTTAAGTGCCATCAAGTCAGTTCTGACCCATAAGAGACCCTGTATAAGGTTTCCAAGAAGCAATTGGTGAGCTTGAACCACTGACCTTGTAGTTCAAGTGGCTTTGCTGTCTGGCGCATTAACCCACAGCGCCACACCAGGACTCCAATAGGGCCCCATTGAACAGGCATGGATGGTGTGGAGCTGGGGGTTAATGCTCTAGACTGCAAAATCAGTTTGAACCTCAAGGTCAGTGTGGTTGCTCAAGGTCAGAATTGCTCAAGGTGCCTATCACGAAGAGACAAATTCCTGGACTCCACCCAAATGTAGCTCATCAAAATCTCTGGAAGGTGGGGACCAGGACTGTATTTCAAGCAGCCTCCTGGGTGATTCTGTAAACATTGAAATTTGATAGCTACTGCTCTCAAGGCAGTTTATTTTTCTCTATCTTGGCAATTTCAGGAATGCTGCTACCTGCTGGCAGGTATTTTGGTGGAAATATGTAGGTACAGTGATTCTGTTATCAGTTCTCCATGTGCAGAGACAGGACAAAGTTAAAATGACAAAGTTTATACCATTGTTGTTGGTTCCAACTCATAGCAACCCTGTATGGAGTTTGAACAGCAGACCTTGCAGTTAGCAATCCAGCGCTTATCCTACAGTGCCACACTGTAGATGTTTATTACAGGCCAGGCATCCTTCTAAGCATTTTACATGTATTAACTCATTTAATCCCTACACAACCCTATGAAGTAGATACAATGATTATCTCCATTTTACAGATGTAGAAACTGAGGCACCAAAATCACACAACTAGGGAGTGAGTGAGTGGTAGGGACAAGATACAACCAGGGCTTTAAACCTGTTCATTCTGGTTCACACCCCTGCTGAGATTGTGTTTCCCACCCAAATTTATGGAATTAGAATCTACAGATTAACATCCCCAGGTGATTCCCCCCACCCCCCCCAAATTTATAAGAATTTCCTGCTGAACTTTTTCAAATGTAGATTCTAATTCAGTAGATCTGGGGGGGAAATGCAAATACTTAGCAAAGTGTCAAACTAGAATGGACCAGTTTGAACACTTGTTATAAAGTAAAAAGTAAATAAACACAACTCTGTGACAACTGTCACTAATGTGACCATCATAAAACACTACTTGGAGTTCTAATGTGGCACCGCAAGATTGGTGGTTCAAATCCATCAGCTACTCCTCGGAAATGTTATACAGGGTCACTAGGAGTCTGAAATGACTGGAAGGCAATTAACATCAACAAATCACTATTTAATTGGCATTTGAATTTCTCAATTCAGAAAACTGTTCTTCCCCAGCTGATGCTCATCTTCACATTAAACTATCCTGGTGGTGGTGGTGGTTATGTGCCATGGAGTTAGTTCTGACTCATAGAAACCCTAAATAGGGTTTCCAAGGTTGTAAATATTTATGGGAGCAGAAATCCTGAAATCCTCCTCTTTCTCCCACGGAACCACTGGTAGTTTGGAACTGTTGACCTTGAGATTATCTGCCCGATTCATAACCACTACGCTACCAGAGCTCCTTTAAACTATTCTACTGGGTGAAAAAGCTATTTTTATCATGCTTCAATGATTTTGTTAATGAGATACCATCTGTGTTTGGGCTCAGCTTTTGTCAAGTAGCTACTGCAATTCCTTTCCAGAAAGAGTCGTGGCCAGCAGCCCTCATGGCAGTGCTAGGTGTGCAGGGAATAACTGCTTCATAAGGCTTTTCAAGACTGTGAGTTATACTTTATATGTGTGTGGTTTTTTTAAAACTTAAAAAAAAATAATAATCTTTTTAAAGAACTATTTTAGCAACCTATAACAAAAAGGAGTGTGTAGTAAGTTACGTGTTGGGCTGCAAGGTCAACAGTTTGAATCCTCAAATCGCTAAACAGGAGAAAGATGAGGCTTTCTGCTCCCGTAAAGATTTAGTGTCTCAGAAACCCTGTGCATTGGAACTGACTCTGTGGCACACAGCAGCATATATACAACACAACATTTGCCACTTCAACCATTTTTACATTACAATCCTGTCACACCAACTGCATCCCCATTTTGCACAACCATCACCAGAATCCATTTCTAAAACTTTTCTCTCTCCTCCCCAAGCCACCCCTTTACCTTGTCTCTACCTTTTTTTTTATTTGCAGGAGTTCCCAATGGTCAGTACTAATAAGAAAATAAATATGCTTTGTTTCCCTTCCAGCACATGGGGGGGGAAAGAAAGCTATTTCCTTTCTTTTTCTTCTTTCCTTTTCTTTTTAATTGCTTTTCCTGTCACCCAAATTAGCACATCTACACTTTACTCAGTACATTATTCTCCTTTCACCCCTGGAAACCATCACAGAATGTTTATTATAGAATGAAAACCTTTTTATGACTTTTTATACAGTAGCGGTCTCATACAGTAGCGGTCCCTTTGTGACTAATTTCACTCAACCTTTGGTCCTCCAGGTTCCTCCTTGTTATAGGTGTTTTGTAGATCCATCATTATTCTTCAGTGTTGTATATCACTGTGTAAGTACCAAAATCTGTTCAACTATTCCTCTGTGATGGGCATCTAGCCTCTCTCCATCTTTTGGCTATTGTGAATAATGCATATATCTATTCATGTCGTGGAGTCCTGGTGTGGCGCTGTGGGTTAATGCGTCAGACTGCAAAGCCGTTTGAACTGCAAGGTTGGCAGTTCAAGCTCATCAACTGCTCCTCGGAAACCCTGTACAGGGTCGCTATGGGTCAGAACTGACTCAACGGCACTTAACAACAACAACAATTCATGTCATGGCTCTTATTTCTTGAGGTATATATCAGGTAGAAAGATTGCTGGGTCATACAGTATTTGTATTTCTAACCTTCTGAGAAAGTACCATTTTCCATAGCAGTTGCAACATTTTACAGTCCCACCAGCAGTGTCCTGGTGTGGCCCTGTGGGTTAATGCGCTGGACTGCAAAGTTGGTTTGAACCTCAAGATCAATGTTTCAAGCTCACCAGCTGCTCCTTGGAAACCCTATGTATTCCAAGGAGTGGCTGGTGAGCTTGACCTGTTGATCTTGCTGATCTAACCAACTTTGCAGTCCAGCGCATTAGGTCTCATTTGGTTGCGTGTAGTAGTGTTTCGTGGTTTTCTTTTTAGAGGTCTTTTGTTTCTCTGGTTAGATTTATTCCTATTTTATCTTTTGGGTGGCTATTGCAAATGGTACTGTTTTCCTGATTTCCTTTTATGAGCTTTCTTTATTAGTATAAAGGAATAGAACTGATTTTTGTATGTTGACCTTGTATCCTGCCACTTTTCTGAATCTGACAATGAGTTCCAATAATTTTCTTATTGAGTCTTTGGAATTTTCTAAGTATAGGATCAAATCATCTACAAATAGAGTTTTACTTATTCTTTGCCATTTTGGATGCCTTTAACTTCCCTTTCTTTTCTTACAGCTCTGGTTAAGACTTTCAACACAATATTGAATGTTGTTTTTATGTGCCGTTGAGTTGGTTCTGACCGATAGCGACCTTGTATAGTCTTTGCATGGAGCAGTTGGTTAAGTTGAACTGCCAACCCTGAGGTTCAAACTGACTTTGCAGTCCAGCACATTAACCCACAGCACCACACCAGAATTCCTAATATTGAATGGTGGTAGTGGTGGTGGTGTGCTGTGGAGTTGGTTCCAACACACAAAAGACCCTGTATAGGGTTTCCAAGGATGTAAGTTTTTACTGCAGCAGAAAGCCTAATCTTTCTCCCGTGGAACCACTGGTAGTTTTTAACTGCTGACCTTGAGATTAGCAGCCCAATTTGTAACCACTGTGCTACCAAAGCAACTTAATATTGAATAGGAGTGGTGATAAAGGGCGTCCTTTTCTGGTTCCTGTTCTTCAGGCTTTCAGTTTCTCTCTGCTGAAAGAAATGTTAGCTGTTGGTTTGTATATATGCTCTTTGTTGAGAAGTTTCCCTTCAATTTTGTTGAGTGTTTTTTATCAGGAATTGGTGTTGGATTTTATCCAATATCTTTTCTGTAGTGATTGATATGATCATGTTTTTGTTTGTTTTTTAACTTTGGTTTATCCATGTAGTGGATTACATTGGCTGCTTTTCTAATACTGAACACTTTTTACATACCTAGTATGGATCCTGCTATCGAATTACTTTTATGAATTACGTATTATTTTTGATATGTTGTTGGATTCTATTGGCTAGGATTTTGTTGAAAAATTTATATATCTATGTTCATGATGGTTATTGGTGTATTTCTTTTTAGTGATGTCTTTGCCTGGTTTGGGTATCAGGATTATGCTTGCTTCATAAAACAAATTCAGGAGCTGCCCATTCTTTTTCAATATTCTGGAATACTTTGAGTAAAATTGGTATTAGCTCTTCTCTGTTTAATACAATTCACCAGTAAAGTCATATGAGCCCAGACTTTTTTTGTTGGGAGTTTAATGACTCAATTAATTTCTTCTTTTGTTACACGTCTGTTCAAGCTTTCTACTTCATTCTATGTTAGTTTAGGTAGATCATGTATTATTGAAAATTTGCCCATTTCTTCTAATTATCAAATTTCATGGAGTATTGTTCTTTGCAGTATTTTATTTTTATTTCTATTGGTTCTCTTGTGATATCACCCATATAATTTCCTACTCACACTATTAACATCTTCTTTTGTTAGATTTGCCAATGGTTTGTCAATTTTATTAATCCTTTGCAAGAACCAACTTCTTGAGTTGTTGATTTTTGAAATTGTTTTCCTGTTTTGTATTTAGTTTTGACTAACCTTTGTAACTTCTTTTCTTCTTGTGACTATAGGCTGACTTTGCTGCTCTTGTTCTAATTGCTGGGGATGTTGGGTTAAGATGTTAATTTTGATTCTTTCATCTTTTTGGATTTGTGCATTTACTGTTGTAATTTGGTCTCTGGGCACTATTTTTGCTGTGTTCCAAAGGTTTTGGTATGCAGTTTTTTCATTTTCATTTAAGGAATTAAATTTATTTATTCATTTATTCTATTACCCATTAGCCTCTAAGCAAGATGCTATTCAATTTGCATGCATCTGACACTTTTCCTTGATCTTCCTATTGTTAATTTCTAATTTTATAGCACTGTGATCTGAGAAGATGCTTTGTAGCATTTTGATGTTTTTATATCTATTATTTATTCCCACCAATCGTCTGTTAGTTTATTGAACTGTGGTGGCTGGCATGTTGCTGTGATGCTGGAAACGATGCCACAGGTATTTTAAAAACCAGCAAGGTCACTCATGGTGGACAGGCTTCAGTGGAGCTTACAAAGCAGCAGAACATTGTCAAATACAATGCCAGAAGATGAAAACATTATGAATAGCACCAGAATATTATCAGATAGAGTGCTGGAAGATGAGCCCCTCAGGTTGGAAAGCACTCAAAATACAATTGGGGAAGAGTTACCTCCTCAAAGTAGAGTTGACCTTGATGACACAAATGGAGTAAAACTTTCATGACCTTCATTTGCTGATGGGGCACAACTCAAAATGAGGAGAAAGTTAATGACAAGTTGGCCATTTGGGATTAGCTTCAAGATAATTAGCTTCAAGGAACCAGCCTTCTAAAAGAAATTATGATCCTTTTATAAGAAATTATTGTTGCACCAAAAAGTCCTTTTTTTCCCCTGAAAAAAATTTTTTATATAAAAAAACTTTTCAATATTTCTCCAAATGAATATGAAAATCTCTCAGAAGCTAGAGAGTAATTCTTTCCAGAACTGTGATATAATTCTTAGTTAAATTATAATTTATAGTCCTGGTGTGGCACTGTAGGATAAACACTGGACTGAAAGAAAGGTCAATTTGAACTACAAGGTCAGTGATTCAAACTCAGCAGCCACTCTTTGGAAACCCTATAAATAAACCCTATAAGAAAAACCCAGAAGGTCAGTGATTCAAACTCAACAGCCAATATTTGGAAACCCTTTAAGTAAAACCCGGAATTTCTGATTGTAGCCACTAGTCCTCCCCACAGTTTTTCCTCTAAATCCCAGGGGTCCCCAGTTGACTACAACTTCTCATCCAAGTCACAGGCCATCAAGGAAGTGGCTCACATGGTTGTGGAGACTGGCAAGTCCCAAATCTGTAGTTCAGGAATCCGTCTGGAGGATTCTCCTCACCCAAATCAAATTGGGCTACTTACTCACACGGCTATAGAAACTGGTGAATCAGGTCAAGCGTAGGTTCAAGTCTGAACAACTGGAGGTCAGACAGTGGCTAGCTTAATTAGCAAGCAAAAGAATGCACAGCTCACTCCCATCACCAGGTAGGCTCATTTTATACCCAGTATGATGGCAAACTTGACTACCCCCTTGTTAGACTGCCAAGTTTTTACAATTAACTCTGCTAACACTCACTCACATGGAACCATATAGTCCTATCACCATCTGCCCCACCTTCTTTTACCCAGACCTCTCCGGTGAAAGTCATTTGGTGGGAGCCACAAAGGTCTGACTAGAAGTGATATATTGATCACAGCACTGTACCTACCTATAGAAACAAAAACCCAAATTTACTTTCTGACCATTCTCTTATATCACAAGAAAAATAGAGGTTTGAAAATAGTATCAGAATAATTTATACATATTTCATACATGATAAACATTATAGTGGGAAAGGCACACTTTGGAAACAAGTAGACTTGGGTGTAAAACATGGCTCTGCCATCAACTAGCTGTGTTGTTGTTGTTAGGTGCCACGAGTCGGTACCGAACCATAGCAACCTTATGCACAAAATGAAACACTGCCTGATCCTGGGCCAAACTCATTACTTTTGCCACGTTTGAGTCCATTGATGCTGCCACTGGTCAATCTATCTCGTCGGGGGTCTTCCTCTTTTTTTCTGACCCTCCACCTTACCAAACATGATATCCTTCTTCAGTTACTGGTCCCTCCTGATAATATGTCCAAAGTATAAGAGATGAAATTTGCCCACTTTGGCCTCTAAGGAGCACTCTGGCTGCACTTCTTCCAAAATGGATTTATTGGTTCTTTTAGCAGCCCATGGCACTTTCAATATTCTCCTCCAACACCATAACTCAAAAGCATCAATTCTTCTATGGTCTTCCTTATTCACTGTCCAGCTTTTGCACCTTAGTCCTGATTCTGTGTGGCATCTGATAATTTACTGAGCTTCTCTCTTCATCTATAGTATAACAATAATATTTAGGTTGCCTGAATGTTATGAAGCTCAAGTTACTCTTGGAAAAGTATCCTGCAGAGAGTCTTGCATATCACTGATAGTAAGTAACAACTGTGTGGCACTGTGGGTTAATGAGTCAGACTGCAAAGCCATTTGAGCTGCAAGGTCGGTGGTTCAAGCTCACCAGCTGCTTCTTGGAAACCCTATACAGGGTCACTATGAGTCGGAATCGACTCGACGGCACTTAAGAACAACAACAACAATTACTATTAACTACCTGTCAATGTGCCCATACTGTAGTGACTTGCTTATTGCTATCATGCTGGAAGGTATGCTACCATTGTCTCAAACGATAGCCGGTTTATCCACTGTGGGCAGATTTCAGAGGAGCTACTACTCTAAGATAGTCTAAGAAAAAGGCCTATTTCTGAAAGTTGTCACTGTTCTTAGGTGTCATCTAGTCTGTTCTGACTCATAGAGAACTTATGTACGACAGAAGGGAACACTGCCCAGTCATGACATCCCCACAATTACTATTTTTGAGCCCATGATGGCTGCCACTGTGTTAATCCCATCTTGTTGGGGATTTTCTTCTTCTCTGACCCTTTACCTTATCAAGCATGATGTCTTTCTCCAGGGACTGGTCCTGATGACCTATCCAAAGTACTGGAGTTGAAGCCTCACCATCCTTGATTCTAAGGAGCATTCTTGCTGTAGTTTTTCCAAGACAGATTTGTTCATTTTTCAGGCAGCCCATGGTGCATTCAATATTCTTTGCCCACACTGTAATTCAAAGGTATCAATTCTCTTGGGTCTTCCTTATTTATTTTCCAGCTTTCATATGCGTAAGAGATGATTTAGAAGACCAGGGTGTGGGTTAGGCACACCTTAGTCCTCAAAGTGACATCTTGGCTTTTAACTCTTTAAAAAAGGTCTTCTAGAGCAGATTTTGGAGTTTTAGTGTGGTGCTGTAAAAGAGCACTCTACCACAAGGTCGGTTTGAACTGCAAAGTTGGCAGTTCAAACTCACTAGCCACTCCTCGAAAACCCTACACAGGATGGCTATGAGTCAGAACTACTCAACTCCTAGGCACTTAACAACAACATAGTAGATTTGCACAATGTAATATGTTGTTTAATGTCTTGTCTACTGCTTTCATGGGCACCGATTGTGGGTCAAGGTAAAATGTAATCCTTGACAACTTCAATACTTTTTCTGTTATTTATTGGTCTAATTTTGTTTTATTTTATTTTCTTATGATAAGGCACCATTCATACTGCAGTCTTTGATCTTCATCAGTATGTACTTTAATTCCTTTTAACTTTTAACAAACAAGTTTCTTAGATTATTTGCTCAGTTTATAGATTGAATCATTCAGAGAATGAGCCAATGAAAACTTTATGGATAGCCAGAGAATATTTAGAACATCATGCTTGTTAGAGGACCAGTGGGAAAGAGGGAAACTACAGTTGCTGTAAAATAGGCAAAAAACTAACAACGATGATGAGAATGGTACAGGACTGAGCAACGTTTTGTTCTAGTATACCTAAGATTTCTTAGAGTTGGAACCAACTTGACTGCACCTACCAGCAAAATTACCATGAAACAATTCTCCAGAAAACCACATGTACTTACTTGAAAAAATAAGATGCTGGCAACTTTATATGGGTCATTGAAACCTTTTCTGAAAAATCTGCTAATCCCTTAAATCCAGAAGCCTGGGAACTGTGTGTAATTCTCTGAATGACCCAGAATAAAGTTCCTTTATGCCAGATCTGTTGCTTCATTTCTGGTGCATCTGAGTGGAAACTTTGGCCCATAGCAGTTGGCAAGACTACACAAGCTTCAGGGCAGACCATCTATGGATAGCTTAAGAGAGCCACTTCTCTGTCACAGGGGATATGTTGAGGGAATGCTTGGTCCAAGAGAGTCTATTCTTCTGTGTAGGGTCTGGTTGTACCAGAAGCTGACCTTGCCCTTTTGTTGTCCACACTGATAGAAATATGAGGACATACAGATAAAGACTCTCAACAAAAATAGAATTGCTCTCTAATAAACAGGCAATTGAGTCAAAGCATTTCTGCTGATATTCCCTTCTTCCTGTAAATAATGAGTTACTGCTACAGAGCTCACATTTTTGCCCATTATACATCAACCCAACCCACCCCCACCTTTATACCCTGAGTTCAGCCCTTCACTCATCCTCTGAGGAATGACAAATTGAAACCATTGTACAGTGGTTCTGCCCAACAATTACTGCCGTTAGGGGAAAGATCCAGACTTCCATTAAGAGCCTGGGTGTGTTATAAGGGGTTTGTGTTCCCCTGCTACCCACTTACCCTTTCATCCCCCCTAACCAGAGCGATGGGCTGATCACACAGAGATGGTTATTGTCACATGGTGGTGTTTTAAGAGGATACTTGCAACATTTGAGCTCATTGCAATAGCAACAGGATAAAATGTGCACGTAAGTGGGCCTACCCAATTTGAACCTGTGTTGTTCAGGAATTAACTGTATATTACATGCGGACTGTACAAAGGTCAGTGCCCTAACGTCACATTGTTCAAGGGTCAATTGTAATATTGTACTGTGTTTTTAGTGAAAGTTTACACTATTTGTAAACTTTCACATCTGATCACATCTATACAAATTTGATCATTTCTATACAAATAGTTCAGTGACATCACATTTTTCACAATGTGTCAACAGTCTCTGGAATTACATTCTGGTTGTCTACGTCAGTGTTCTGATTTCCCTGACACTTTATCTTCTCACCTTTGTTTTAGGGTAAATGCTGAACTTTTAACCTCACATAGAAGGCTTCAAACCTAGAAAACGAATCGCACAAGGTGTTTGGTTATGTCTGAGAAGTAAGTATCTGTAATTGTGTCTTCTGTGAATACGAGGAGGCTTCATAAAGTTCATGAAATATTAGAATGAAAAGATAAGGAATTTTCTCACAAACTTTTGAAGCCCCTCATGTATCTGCCTGCATGTACTTACACACAGATAGAGATGCTTCTAAGGAGCTCTGGTAGTATAGTCGTTACAAGTCGGGCTGCTAATCTCGTGATCGGCAGTTCAAAACTACCAGCTGTTCCATAGAAGAAAGATGAAGCTTTCTGCTTCCATTAAAGATTTACAACCTTGGAAACCCTGTACAGGGTCGCCATGAGTTGGAACCAACTCCATGGCACATAACAACAACATAGATGCTTCTATCTATGTACACATATGTATGCTGTTAGGTACCATCATGTGACCCTATTTATAACAGAATGAAACTCTGCCTGGTCATTTGCCATCCTTGTAGTCACTGTTATGTTGAGCACATTGTTATTTCCATGGTGTAAATCCATCTCACTGAGGGTCTTCCTCTCTATCCCTGACCTTCTACTTTACCAAACATGATATCCATCTTCAGGAGCTGGTCACTCCAGATAACATGTCCAAAATCCATGAGACCAGCTCTTGACATGCTCACTTTTAAGGAGCATTCTGGCTGTGCTTCTTCCAGGACAGATTTGTTCATTCTCTGGCAGTCAATAAAATTATGCAACACCATAATTTAAAGGCATCAGTTTTTATTTGATCTTCCATCTTCGTTGTCCACCTTTTTCACATATATGAGAAAAGACCATGGCTTGAGTCAGGCACACCTTTTGCTTTTTAACACTTTGAAGGGGTCTTTTGCAACAATATGTCATTTGGTTTCTTGACTGTTGCTTCCATGGGTATTGATTATAGATCCAAATAAAATGAAATCCTTGACAACATTACTATTTTCCCCATTTATCATGATCTTATTGATCCAGTTGTGAAGGTTTTTGTTTCTTCATGTTGAGGTGTAATTCATACTGAAGGCTGTAGTCATTTATCTTCATGAGTAAGTACTTCAGTCCTCTTCACTTTCAACAAGCAAGATTGTGTCATCACAGGTTGTTAAGGAGTCTTCCAATCCTAATATTGTGTTCAGCAAATCTGCTGCACAAGACATTTTTAAAGTGTTGAAGAGCAAAGCTGTCGGCTTGAGGACTAAGTTGCACTTGACCCAATCTATGGTGTTTTCAATAACCTCACATGCATGTGAAAGCTGGACAGTGAATAAGGAAGACCGTAGAATAATTGATGTCTTTGAGTTATGGTGTTAGAGGAGAATATTGAAAGTGCCATAGGCTGCCAAAAGAACCAATAGATCTGTTTTGGAAGAAGTGCAGCCAGAGTGCTCCTTAGAGGCCAAGGTGGCCAAACTTCGTCTCTCATACTTTGGACATATTGTCAGGAGGGACTAGTCACTGGAGAAGGATATCATGTTTGGTAGCGTGGAGGGTCAGAGAAAAAGAGGAAGACCCCCAGCAAGATGGACTGGCAAAGTGGCAGCATCAATGGGCTCAAGAGTGGTAAAAATAGTAGGGTTGACCCAGGATCGGGCAGTGTTTCGTTCTGCTGTACATTAGGTAGTTATGGGTCGTACCAACTTGATGGCAACATGTGTCCAGCTTCTCAACTTGATGGCAACATGTGTCCAGCTTCTCAAATTATTTGCTCAGCATACAGACTTGATAAGTATAGAGAAAGGATATAACACTGATGCATGCCTTCCCTGATTTTAAACTACGTAGTATTACACTGTCTGTTTGAACAACTGCTTCTTGGTCTGTGCACAGGTTACACATGAACACAATTAAGTATTCTAGAATTCCCATTCTTTGCTATGTTATCCATATTTTATTATGATGCACACAGTTAAACGCTTTTGCATAGTCAATATAACACACATGGTAAATAAGTGTCTTTCTGGTATTTTCTGCTTTCATCCAAGATCCATCTGACATCAGCAATGATATCCCTTGTTTCATGTTCCTATTGTAAATCCAGCTTGAATTTCTGGCAGTTTCCTGTAGATGTACTGTTACAACTATTTTTTAATTATATTTAGCAAAATTTTACTTGCATGTAATACTAATAATAATATTTGGTTATTTCTACATTCTACTGGATTACCTTTGTTTGGAATGGGCAAAAATATCAATCTCTTCTAGTCAGTTGGTCTGGGAGCTGTTTTCCAGATTTCTTAACATAGATGAGTGAACATTTTCTAGTGTTGTACCCATTTGTTGAAACATACCAGCTGCTATTCTGTCAATTCCTGGTACACTGTGTTTTTTGTCAATGTCTTTAGTGTAGCTTGGACTTCTTTTACTACCATCAATTCTTGATCATATGCTATCCCCTGAAATGGATAATGTTAAATTCCTTTTGTCATAGTGACTCTTGTGTATTCCTTCCATCTTCTTTCCTGCATCATTCAGAATTCTGTCTATAGAATCCTTCAATATTACTACTCATGGCTTATATTTTTTCTTGAGTTCTTTCAGCTTGAGAAATACAGCATGTGGTTTTTCTTTCTTTTTAGTTTATAACTCTTAAGTCTTTGCATATTTCTTTATAACACTTTGTCTTCTCGAGCCACCCTTTAAATTATTCTGTTCAGCTCTTTGACTTAATCATTTCTTCCATTCATTTTAGCTCCTCTACATTCAAGACCAAGTTTCAAAGTCTCTTCTGATATCCATTTTGGTCTTTTTGTTTATTCCTGTCTTTTCAATGACCTTTTGCTCTCTTCAGGCACAATGTTCTTAATGTCATCATACAATTCATCTGGTTTTTGGTCATTAGCATTCAATGCACTAATCTATTGAGATGGTCTCTAAATTCAGGAGGGAAATACTCAAAGTTGCTCTTTGATTCTTGCGGACTTATTTTAATTTTTTCAGCTTCAACTTGAATTTGCATATGAACAAGTGATGGTCTTTTTTACCATGAGACCGTGGCCTAGTCTTAACTGTGATTTTGAACTTCTTCATTGTCTCTTTCAGACAAATGTAGTCAATTTGACCTCTGTGCATATCATCTGGCAAGATATGTATAGTCACTCTTTTTGTTATTGAAAAACAGTATTTTCAATGAATAGGTCATTGGTCTTATGCAATTCTATCATGTTATCTCTTTCACAATTTCTAACACCAATGCTAATTTTCTAGATACTGATCCTTCTTTTTTGTTTACAAATTTTGCACTCTAATTGACAGTAATTATCAATGAATCTTGATTACATGTTTGATCAATTTCAGTCTGTAAAGTTGGAGAAAATCCTTAATTTCTGCATCTTTGGCAAAAGTGATTGGTGCACATATTTGAATAATCGTCATTCCTCATAGACAAATGGATATTATCCTATCACTGACAACACTG
>NW_006408577.1:14868611-14878415 GCF_000296735.1 Chrysochloris asiatica | reverse complement strand
TCCTATAACTGACAACACTGTACTTCAGGATAGATCTTGGAAATGTTCTTTTTTTTTTTTTTTTACAATGCGTGTGATGCCAATCGTCTTCAATTTGTCATTGTTGGCATGGTAGACATGATTGTCTGATTCAAACTGGCCAATACATGTCCATTCAAGCTCACTAATGCTTTCATCAAGATTACAGCCTTGGAAACACTATGGGGCAATGCAGTTCTAATCTCTCCTGTAGGGTTGCTATGAGTCAGAACAGACTCTGTGGCAATGGGTTTACTGCCTCGGGCAAAGTGGCAGGTATATGGCTAGGTACAGTGAAATGAAATGGAACATTTGAATTGATATCCTAGGCAGTAAAACCCATTGCCACAATTTCACTATAAGTGAAATTGCTTGATTTCTAAAGACCTAGATTCAACGTTAGACATCTAAGTAACAGAAATTCATGCACATATTTACTAATAGATATGTATGAATAACATCATTTGTTACAACCTACCATTGATAATCCAATGGAGTAAAGTATAATATATTCACAAAACAAAATGCCTTTTTGTTGTAAAAATGAACATGTCACAAAACATACTACTAAGTGAAAGAAATCAAACACAGAAGATATATACTGTGCAATGTAATCTATATGGAGTTTAAAAGCAGGCAAAACTAACTTATGTTGTTACAAGTCAGTGGTTACTTTTGAGGAAGAAGGAGAGGGTACTTATGTGTGGGGAAGAAGGGCCACTTTTAGCTGAAAGGTGGGCAGTTCAATCCACCCACTCATCTAGAAAAAAAGGCCAGGAATCTAGTTCTGAAAAATCAACAAACGAAAACCCTATGGACACAGTTCTACTCTATTCCACATGGGCCATGGTCTAGCTGCCTATGATGGCGAGGTCAATAGCAGTTCTTGGAGAAGTCATAATCAACTCTGCAGCAATTAGTTGGTTTAAGTGCTGGTAATGTTCTTGATCTGAGTTGATGGTCACATGGAATGAGTTGACTTTGTGAGATGTCATCAAGCTGTACATTTTAAGATTTGTACACTTTTTATTATGTCTTTATTTATTTTTCCTATTGTGACTCTTTTCATTATGTATTTAATTCAATAGAGTCTGTTTGTTTTTAAAATGTGTGTATGTGTGTTCAAGTATTGTTTGCTCAAGAAGTCATTATTGGTCCATCCATCTTAAGCAACCGGACCAAGGGAAAATAGAGGTGAGCAAGGTTGCTATCTCAACCCTCCAACACACTGTATGTTAGTTTACTTGTCTGTGTTCTGTTTGGTACAAGATTGGAGCATGTGTAGTTTGTTCTGATTCTTAGCTCACACCTCAAAAGTGTTCAATAAATGCTGGCTGGTGAATTGCCTCTTAGCTTTGTAAATACAGATTCTTCTTTATCATATTGTTTATTGTACTTGGATTTTACCAGCATTACCCAGGTGCCTAAGGCACCTGGGTCTGTATTTATTTATATGAAAATCTACGTATATTTTGTATTCATTTACAAAAATAAACGAAAGCTATAGCTGGATGGCTAGCAACGGAACCACATTTTTTTGTACACAGAACCAGAATCTGCTATTGAATCTAGAAGTGACCTATGCCTGACACATGAATTTATTATTCTTGACACATGAATTTATCTGATTAAATTACTAAGTTTAAATTCGTTTTGTCAGAAAAGACATTAAATATGGAGACACGAAAATCCACTTCACTGTGACATTTTTCCCTATCACATGTTTCTGAACAGGTTATCCCTGTCACCCTAATTCTACTGAGGATACTAATGTACTGTCTTAGCCTACATTTTTTGCTTACTGATGATGCTCAAAGCAGTAGGTTGCAAAATACCCTGTTCTCAAAGACTGCTCTAGTAGCTTGGAAATGAGAGCTTATGCTGAGGCAGTGCTTTTCAAATTAGCCTGATGAAGAATTAATTGGGACACTGGCTTAAAGTATAGATTTTTGTCTAGGAATTCTAATTCAGTAGACCTGGGGTGAGGACAGGAATTTATGTAAAAATTTAAGGGAACATCTTGTGAAATAGTTCACTCTGTTCTCTGGTACACTGAATTTACTTGATATGGCTCTCTGACCAAATGATTGGGTGGGACCAAGCCAATAAAATGTATTTACATGGGAATTGACTGGGTTTGCCATTCTGCTAGGTTTAAAATGATGTTGTTGTTGTTGTTATGTGCCATGGAGTCAGTTCCAACTCATAGCAACCCTGTACAGGGTTTCCGAGGCTGTAAATCTTTACAGAAGCAGCAAGGTTTAAAATGAGCCATCTTAAAAACAAGAACTGGACATCTCATAACCATCAGGAACAAAGAGCATGAGCAGAGCATCTCTTTTGGACTCAGATCCCTGAGCAGAGAGGTGGCAGTGGCAGAGGAGGCAGCAGAAATGGCAGCACAGAAACAGAGCAGCAGGTTTCTGTGCCTTTGGGAGGCTTACAGAATAAGGTGCCCTTTGAGAATTTATCCACAAGGCTAAAGGAGTTTCGTAACACTTGTCCCAACAGGGCGGAGGCCAAGGGGGCCACTCAGCTGAGGCTGAAAACAAGAGATGTGTGCCTGCAATACAGCTGAGAAGAGTCCTCATAGCCAGGGAACTGCCCAGAGAGTTGCTACTGACTCTGAATTGTATCCTGTTCATTTCTCTACTAATACCCCGTAATCGTGAACATTGTCTGTGAGTTCTATGTGGTTACTGCAATGTATTATCAAACCAGCAGAGAAATTAGTTCTGTGAGAGGGGTGATTGGTATCAGAATAAAGAAGGTTGAAGGGTAGAAGCATGTTCAACCTCTACCTCAAAGGAATCAGCTTTGGGCTGATGCTGGTGATTCTCCTTCTTCCCCATTACGAGCCCTAAGGTGGTCATATGATGCCTTCATGACATTTTTGCAGTCCCTCATTGGTTACTTAGGAACAGAACAGGGGACCCCATCATTACTTGAGAACAATCTTGTTGAGTAAAACTCAACTCATATTGCTTTTTTTTTTTTTTTTTTAACAACAATTAAATGCTGGAAAAGTACAAGTTGACTTTGATAATAAGTATTCCACACTAGTATACTACTTGTGTAAACTACAGATTTCAAAGAATTTCTAGAACTATTTTGAAAATGATTTTTTAAATTCCATTTAGAAATACTTTTAAATATGATACTGACCATTCTTATCCTCTGTCCCATGGTGGTTGGTGGTTATGTGCTGTGGAGTAGGTTCCAACTCATAACGACCCTGTACAGGGTTTCCGAGGCTGTAAATCTTTACTGGAGCAGAGCGCCTCATCTGTCTCCCGCAGAACAGCTGGTAGTTTCGAACTGCTGACCTTGCGGTTCACAGCCCTATTCGTAACCACTACCCTAGCTAGGCCCATTTTTATTCAATATAAATTTTATTCACATGGGTAGTTTTCTATCTGCTATTTTCCAACTACAGGTTTAAACTTTTGTGTGCTAAGAAATGTTTTTAGAATTGTCATGTCTCAAAACCTGAAATCATATTGATAATAAAAAATACAAACAGATTCAGTATAACTATAAAAAATTATAGCTGTAAAACATAAAGGTAGATAAGAATTATATTATCTTATAGAAAGAATATTTTCCAGTAGTATATTGTATACAGTTTTGATAGAAAACAAAAAGGGAAGAGCATGCTCAACATTTCCCAAGCTGAAAGAACTGAAGAAAAAAATTCAAGCTTCAGGTTGTAATATTGAAGGATTCCATCGGCAAAATACTGAATGATGAAGAAAGCATTAAAAGAAGATGGAAGGAATGCACAGTCACTTTACTAAGAAGAATTGGTCAAGAGTCAACCATTTCAAGAGGCACCATATGATCAAGAACTGATTGATGGTTTTGAAGGAAGAAGTCCAAGCTGCACTGAAGGCATTGGTGAAAAGCAAGGCTCCAGGAATTGAGGGAATACAAATTGAAGTCTTTCAACAAACTGATACAGCACTGGAGACCCTCATTCATATTCTCCAAAATTCAGAAGACAGCTACAGGGCCCACTGATTGGAAGACAATTATATTTGTGCCCATTCCAAAGAAAGATGACTCAATGGAATACAGACATCATCAAGCTATATCATTACTATCCCATGGAGGTAAAGTTTTGCTGAAGATAATTCAAAAATGGTTGTAGTGGTACATGTAGCTGCTAGCAATTCAGCTAAGATTCAGAAAAGGTTGTGGAATGAGGTATGTCATTGCTGACATCAGATGTACCCCTTGTACTTTGGACAAATCATCAGGAGAAACCTGTTACTGAAAAAGGACATCATGCTTGGTAAATTGGAGGGTCAGTGAAAAAGAGGAAGTCCCCAAGGAGTGGACTGACAAACAGTAGCAGCATCAACGGCTCAAACATAAGGATTGTGCAGATGGCACAGGACTGGGCAATGTTTTGTTCTGTTGTGCATAGTGTTGCTATGAGTTAGGACCAATTCGAGTAATGACAATAACAAATCATAACCTATAGTCTTGTTAATCCTCAAGTCCTTTGAACATTTCCTTTTAAGTGTAACATTTTTCAGCCCTTAAAAAATGATTCCCAGATAAATTTATATTTCCTATGAACTCCTGCAATGCTTACTGCAGAAATCAACTCATTTAACACTTGCCTTTTATTGTATATATGGGCTGAGTTGAAGGCGCCATGATGGTGCTATAGTATAAGCATTGGGCTGCTAGTTGTAAGTTTGGCAAGGTGCTCATCACAAGTTTGAAAGTTCAAACCCACCAGTAGCTCCAAAGGAGAGTGATGAGGCTGTCTGCTCACCTAAAGATTTATAGTCTCAGAAACCCTAAGGAGCAATACTGCTCTGTCCTAAAAGGTTTCCACGAGTTGGACTCAACTTGATGATAGTGGGTTTAGTTTGGTTTTTGGTTTATGCATCACATTGTTTAGGCCACAGGAGAGTTAGATTTTAGGCTCTGCTACAGATGCATTTGAGTTATGGTGTTGCAGGAGAATATTGAAAGTGTCGTGGGCTGCCAAAAGAATAAACTGATCTGTGTTGGAAGACGTGCAGCCAGAGTGCTCCTTGGAGACCAGGATGGCCAAACTTCGTCTCTCATACTTTGGACATATTGTCAGGAGAGACCAGTCACTGGAGAAGGATATCATGTTTGGTAAGGTGGAGGGTCAGAGAAAAAGAGGAAGACCCCCAGCATGGATTGACAAAGTGGCAGCATCAATGGGCTCAAGCATGGCAACAATTGTGAAGTTGGCCCAGGATCAGGGAGTGTTTCATTCTGCTGTGCATAGGGTCGCTATGAGTCGGTACCGACTCGATGGCACCTAACAACAAAACAGATAAGCACTTGACTGCGTACCACAAGGTCGGCTGTTCAAACCTACGAGCTGCTCCTCAGAAACACTACATAGGGTTGCTATGAGTCAGAATCTATTTGATGGCACTTAACAACAACAACATTAACCAACATGATACATAAGCTTAACTAAGTGACCTTAGCTCTCAGGACGTATTTCCCTTATTTTTGGAAAAAATAAAAAGAAAAGGCAGAGATTGGCTTGGATGAGTTTTGTGGTCTGTTTCAGTTCAGAACATCCCTGTTATTTTGTTCTTTTTTATTTTGGGGGCATGCATGAAAATTATATTGAAAGAAGGGCACTAAGTTATTTCTCTTGAAACTGATTTTGCACATGGAATTTTAATACTTAGTGGTTTTTAATCACTTAGTAACGATGTTTGAATGTGGGTGGAGGATTAAAGGATATTACGAGAAGGAAGTAAAGTTTTCCATCCAAGACATCCCTTGGGGTTCTACCATGGTTCTCTCTCCAACAGGTTGTAAATTATTTGCGAACAGGATACAGTTTTTTTTTTTTCCATCTTACCTGCATGACACACAGTGGGAGTTCCAGAAGTTATCTGACTGCTTTTCATTCCATTAGAGATAAACATGCTTCAAAGGATTTTCTTACACCAAAATTCATATCTAAAAGATTATTCATTTTGCAAATTTTAGGAATATAACTAACTGTCAGAAGATCTAAAACTATAATCAGAAGAGTTTTTTACAGAGTTCTCTGCAAGATGGTTATTAACATTTGTTTCTGAAATAGTAAATAAATGATGGTTGTTAGTTGTAATTGAGTAAATTCCAACTCATGGCGACCCTATGTGTACAGAGTAAAGCATGCTCCATGGGGTTTTCAGGGCTCTGACCTTTCAGAAGTAATATCGCCAGGCCTGTTTTCTGAGGTAACTGGGGGGGGAGGTTCCAACCACCAACGTTTCAACTAGTAGTCAAGCACTTAACCATTTGTGCCACCCATGTACTCCTAATAAAATATATTCTCTGAATGTTATAGTGAAAAAGCAGAGTTTTTGAAATGTATAATTTTGTCAGATTGGGTTTAGCAGCAAATTTTAGTATTCTATTTACTCTTTAGACTCAAATGTCAATTTTTAACAGATATTTACTCATATAAATCATGAAGAATACAAAATACTGGGTGTAGCATGTGCCTTTAAAGGAACATGAACTGATAAAGGAACGTTTATAGTACATTTTACTTCAAAAGTTTAAAGTACTAAAAAAGATAGACATAGCTTATTAAAATTACACCAATATAAAAATATGAAATGTTCTTATATCCTTAATGATCCTGTAACCATAAATCAATATCTCAGCTGGTTGATATTTATGTATGTCATGTTATTATTTATATTTTCACCATTCTTTACTATCCATGAGGCTTGTGTTGTTGTTGTTAAATGCCATCGAGCTGGTTCCAACTCATAGTAACTCCTGTATAGTGTTTCCAAGGAGCAGCTGGTAGTTTTGAATTGCCAGCCTTGTAGTTAACAGTTCAGTGCTTTTCCAACAGTGCCACACCAATGAGGTTTATAATCAGCCATATTTTAAAAATAGATCTTTCATTATTCCTAGATCACATTAATTCCCAGGAATTAATTGGGGAAGTTTTCTAACATTTGGAGGATCAAATCCTCATTTTAAAAGCTGCTGATAGATAGATAATGAAAATTATGGTCTAGCTTTAACTAAGTTAGGTTCTTCCCTAAGTTATAGCAAAACAACTTCTTTCAGTTATTTTAACTCCTTCGGTGGTGGTGGTGTGCCATGGAGTTGGATATGACACATAGCAACCTGTATAGGGTTTCCGAAACTGTAAATCTCGGAAATACTAAATGTTAACTCAAGTATTAAATATTATCCAAATTATCTTCTAGGAAACCTTCCACTGTCATTCTGTAAAAGAAAGGGCAAGTTTACCATGATTCCTAGCCAATGCATTTTAAGCTTGGCTAAAACCTGTCTGTGAGTGGAGGCTTGCTTATCGCTGTTGCTGAACAGGGTCTGCAGAATTTCTAGACTAAGATGAACTAGGAAGGTCTGGAGATCAACTTCCAAATTTAACCAGCGAAAATACTATGGATCTTAATAACAATGGATCCTGGAGATGATGTAAGATTGTGGTGCTTAATTTTGTTGTGCATGAGGCCATCATAATTAGGGGCCTAGTCACATCAACTAGGAATAACAAGTACATATTGGCAAAGTTAACAAATGTTTAAATTAGTTTATAGCTGGATAATTAATTTAGGAAATTTCTAATATTCAGTTGATCAAAAATAAAAACAATCAAGCATACAAAAATAAAAAAGGGAAGTGAAAGCATTTTCATTGTGGTCATTCATCTTGCAAATTGTTTTATGTATGCTTAGTATCAATTGTGCTCATTTATTTTTACATACAATTTACTTGCATTATGTAGAAGTAAAGTTAGTTTTTTTTGTTTGGGATAAGGTGGGGAAATCATGTTAATAAAAGCTACAAATAAGTTTTTCAAATTTACACGCTGTCTTCCTTTTTTATAATCACAACATGAAAGAGGTAACAGATTTCATCTGTTATGTGAAGGAAAATAAGAAGGCACACTATTTTTGTAGATAGGATCACTACTTATCACAGTAAACTACTTTAAAAACCATTTTAAAATGTTCTTATAACATTCAAACAACGAGCTGCTGTCAAGTGGACCCCAACTCATAGTGAGCCCATTTGTGTCAGAGTAGAACATTGTTCCACAGGGTTTTCAATGGCTGAGTTTTCAGAAGCAGATCATCAGGCCTTTCTTCCAAGTTGCCTCTGGGTGGACTTGAACTATCAACCTTTTGGTTATCAGAGCATGTTAACTATTTGCACCATCCAGGCATCAAAGAATTTGAATTCACATTGCACACAAAGTTGGCAATTCAAACCACCAGCCACTTCTTGGAAACTGTACACTGGGTCTCTATGAGTTGGAAAAACGACCACCACTACATGAAAGAGACTAAACAGGCACAAAACATGTTTGCTATGTTCAACTATCACAAGGACTTGACTGCATAGGGCTTAAAAGTTGCAGTATTCCAAAAGGAGCTCTGGTAGCGTAGTGGTTACAAGTTGGCTGCCAATCTCGAGATCAGCAGTTCGAAACTACCAGCTGTTCCGTGGGAGAAAGATGAGGCTTTCTGCTCCCGTAAAGATTTATAGCCTTGGAAACCCTATACAGGGTCTCAATGAGTCAGAAATGACTCCATGCACACAACCACCAAATGGATAACATCATTTAAGTTGGTTCCGACTCATAGCCACATAGTACAGGGTTTCCAAGGCTGTAAATCTTTATAGGAGCAGAAAGCCTCATCTTTCTCCAGAGGAACAGCTAGGAGATTTGAACTGCTGACCTTGCATTTTGCAACCCAGCTCATATAGTCCAGTATGCTGACAGGGTTCCATCATCATATTAGTAATATCATTCAAGAACATTCTAGATACAGGAATTCTAACAGATGATGTCAGCTATTTATTCCAGCAAGAAGCTGTGGTAGTGTAGTGGCTACAAGTCACGCTGCTAAATACACAGTCAGCAGTTCAAAACTACCAGCCATTGGTACCATGGGAGAATGGTGAAACTGTCTGATCCCATAAAGACTTACCACCTCAGAAACCCTATACAGGGTCACTATGAGTCATAAATGACTCCATGGGACACCACCCCCATTTATTCTGGCAGCGGCTATTCTTCACCTGTGTTTTTCACAGGTCGTACATGCCAAACTGCCTCTTAATTTTTTTCAGATCTATCATAAGCATAGCTATAACTTAAATCTATTAATAAGATCACATTAAGTGGCATGAATCCAAGCAAATGGTGATTTAGCTCCAAAGCTTAAAATGGTAGCTTAATTCTAAACAAAAAGTAACTTTATGCATCTTATAAAATATTCTTCATGATGAACTAACTTCAAAAGTAGTACAAAAATCCACACACAACATCTTAATAATAAAGTAGGTGCTAATAAACAAAAACCTAATAGCTGTGTTTTTTTAAAAAAAAAAAAACCGCACTCTTTTATTACCTTTATTTTGCCTTATAGTCCCAATTTTAAGACTAAATATAAGGTTATGTGGCTAATCCATCAGTCAACATTTGTTCAATGGATTGCTTTTCATCATTAGACTATTATCAGGCTGAGCAGGGATGATTCCTTATTAAATCTTTCATTTTAAAGCTAAAAAACAAACAAAAACGTTTTATTAAACATATGGGATGCACTTAAGTGATTTGTCCACACAGCCTTAAGGTGAACTTTTGAAGTTCTTTTGGAATGAACTTCATTCACACCGTAAAGAAAATTCTGTTTATTCAACTCCTTTAACATTAGCTTGAAAACCGGAAGCTTTCAAAATACACACCTTAATTGTTTATCAGTGTTATTTTCTGGATGTATTAACCTA
>NW_006408577.1:14835621-14868300 GCF_000296735.1 Chrysochloris asiatica | reverse complement strand
TTAACAACAACAACAATATTATTCATATCTCACAAAAACTCATTTCAAACCACACAGAATTAAAGGCAAGTAAGTAAAGACTTGTAACTATAATCCCATCATGTTTATTTTATTTTTAGTACATCTCTAACTACAACCAGCAGTTTATCCACTCTGGAGAAGCATCTCTCAAAGCAACCACCACCACCGGAGCACTGACAGCTACGCCACCTACCTGTTGAATCTGGGTCATTGCGCTCGACAACTGTCAGCTTTTTTATAGCAAACAAATATTATTGATACATTAAAGAAAAAAAAAAAAGTTGTATTTTACTCTTTTTTACCCCACCCCCAATTTCTATTGGGTCGATTCTGCAGAGCCGAGGGAGTTCCTCCGTTCTTTCGGCTGGTTGCAGCAACGATGCCGAGGCAGGAAGGGCCCGCAGGGTGGAAGCCTAGCAGCAGCGGACAGAGGTCACCACAGGCCAGAGCGGAGAGCAAAAAGCCCTGCGGCCCAGAGTTACTCACCTACTTACCGGAGAGGCGATGGGACGCTTGCTGCTCACGCAGCCGGGAAACCCAGCTCCAAAGAGGCGGATGGTAGTGGCGAGGTGGGGGAGCTCGTAAGAAGGAAAATGTATTACCTAAACCTGGGATGCAGAGGCGCAGAACAGAGAAACAGGCTGCAGCCTTTCCCTTAAGAAACGGAAGAGGCGGAGGAGGAGAGAGGGAGGAGGAAAGTGCCGAGGAGGAGGTGGCCGGGGCACGGGAGGCTACAAGGGGGGCGCCTGGCGTCTGGCCGCAGGCTCAGTCCTAGGGCAACGGGCAGAGAGGACACTGCGGTCACGGGAGGAGAGGACGAAGCTAACTGCAAGGCGCCGCCTCGCTCCGCCCTGGCTCACGGACCTCCACATCTGTCAGGCCGCCGCCCCCGCGTGTCCTCCAGACCTCATCATAGAAGCACGCGGTGGTACCTAGAGCTGCCGGGCGGCCCAGGGCATCTCACACCCGCCGAGCCAGGCGCCTGCGACGTCACAAGTGGGGTTGATGATTCAGACAGCAGTGTCAGGAAGAAGAGGGTTCCAGAGTCACCAATATGCTGTTATATGCTGTTTTTATTCTTGTAGCCTCCCACAAATTTGTGTTTAATTTCCGTCAGAACTCTTTAGGGGATTAAGGGATTGATGGGCAGCTTGACCCCTGAGAAGAAGCATTTGCTCCCAGTAGCAATTGAGTCTCATTGTTCAAATAGAATGTCAAATACACTGGATGATCTTTAAACCATAGCAGTGACTCTAGCTCAGGGCTGGGGAACCTTTTTTCTGCCAAAATTTACAACACCATCTTCGGGCCATACAAAATTATCAACTTAAAAATTAGCCTGCTATTTTTGGGTCAAACAATTAACTCACCTTTAATGCCCTGGTGTGGTGCTGTGGGGTAATGCACTGGACCACAAGGTAGGTTTAAAATGAAACGTCGCTGTTTCAAATTCACCAGCCACGTGTCAGAAACCTTATACAGGGTGGCTATAAACTTTGGTACTCAAGGATGGTTTTACATGGTAAGTAGAATAGGGATGGATGGGGAGGGAGTGAGCATAAAAAAGGGCAACATAAAACTTTTGATGTTATTGTTAAGTGCCGACTCATAGTGACCCTGTACAGCTGGTGAGTTTGAACCACCAACCATGAAGTCAAACTGACCTTGTGGCCCCCAAACTTTTGAGTTTTTGTTGTTAGGTGCCATCAAATTGGTACCAACTCATAATGACCCTATGTACAACAGAACAAGATACTGCCTGGTCCTGGGCCAACCTCACAATTGTTGCCACACTTGGCCCCATTGATGCTGCCATTTTGCCAATCCATCTCGCTGGGTGTCTTTCTCTTTCACTCTGACCAAACTTGATATTCTTCTCCAGCAACTGGTCCCTCCTGACAATATGTCCCAAGTATGAGAGATGAAGTTTGCTCCTCCAAGAAGCACTCTGACTGTACATCTTCCAACACAGATCTGTTTTGGCAGCCCATGGCACTTTGAATATTCTCCTCCAAAACCATAACTCAAATGCATCAATTCTTCTACGGTCTTCTTTATTCACTGTCCAGCTTTTGCATGCATATGAAGTTATTAAAAATCCCATGGCTTGGGTCAGGTGCACCTTAGTCCTCAAGCTGACATCTTTGTTCTTCAACACTTTAAAAAGGTCTTGTACAGCAGATTTGCCTAATGCAATACGTCATTTGATTTCTTGACTGCTGTTTCCATGAGTGTTGATAGTTGATCCAAGAAGACTGAAGTCCTTGACAACTTCAATCTTTTCTCCATTGATAAAAACATTTTTCATTGGTCCAGTGATGAGGATTTCTGTTTTCTTTACATTGAGATGCAATCCATACAGAAAGCTGTGCTCTTTGATCTTCATCAGCAAGATTTTAAATCCTCTTCACTTAATGCTGTTAGCCACTGAGCTAGAACTTCTAAAGAGAATATCACTTAAAATGTAACATTTTCCAAAGTGAATTCTACTTTCTGCTTCCAATCTGCTCTTGTTCCTAACTTAAGACTAAACCCACTTCACCTTGCCATTCACCAATAAATCCTTCTGATTCTACCTTCTCTTAGATTCATCTTTTAGGTCCGCCCCCTGCTTCCCATCCCCACTGCTGTTTAACTAGTCCCAAATTGTGTCTGTTCTGGCAAATGCACTAGTTTAAACATGATATTGAAAAGTGAGGAGAAAAATGCCAGAAGAAACTTTTAAAAGTTGGAAGAATTTGCCCTAAAACCTCACTGCTGTCGAGTCGATTTCAATTCTTAGTGAACCCTATAGGACAGAGTAGAACTGCTCCTTTGGATTTCCAAGACTGTAAATCTTTTAGGAGCAGAAAGTCTCACCTTTTTCCTGAAGAGCAGTTGTTGGGATTAAACTGCTGATCTTGTGGTTATCAGTCCAACATGTACATATTACAACACCAGAGCTCTCTGATTTGTCTCTAGGGAATGAGAATTTAGGAAGGGGAAAGGTGAAGCAGGGGATTACTATTTTTGTCCTGAATCACACATCTCAACGGGATTCTTGCTTGCTTCAAAGCCTTCCTTGGTCCCTGATCTCTGGTACCATAAAGTGCAAGCTCTTTAGCTTTCAAGGTACTCTTTTTCCCTACCGCCTGTCAACCCTGACCCTCACATTTTATGCCACATCTTAGCACACCACATCTTGTTTCCTAAATGCACCAAATAGATGTTTCCTAGATGTGCTTTTACACATATCATTTCTTTGGCCTGGAGTATTTTTGCACTGTAATGGTTTTATTCATGGTTCTGTGCTGAGTGCTTAATGTATTTTATAGCAGTTCATTCTTATATCAACCCTATGTTAGATATTACTATTATCTCAATTTTAAAGAAAAAAAACTGAGACTTAAAGATGTTAAGTAATATACCCAGGTCTGTAGTCGATGATGAGGCCAAGTTTGAACCTGACTCTAGAACTCACATTATCTCTAAGCATGAGGTATGGTTGGAATCAAAATAGAAAAGTGATGCATTTAAATGACTGTAGAATTTTTTATTTCTTTCACAAACAAAACCCAGAAAGTAAAATTAAAGACAAATAAAGATACCAAAAATATTTGCAATATGTATGAAAGGTATGAGAATCATATTTTAAAATAAAGAGTTTGTATGTAGGATAAATTGTCTGATGATTTCCGCATTCTGTTGGGTCACCTCTCTTTGGAATGGGCACAAATACGGATCTCTTTCATTCTGTCAGCCAGTTAGTGGTCTTCCAAATTTCTTGGTAGGGATGAGTGAGTCCCTCCTGTGCCACCTCACTTTCTTGAAAGATTTCAATTTGTATTCCATGAATCCCTGGTACCTTTTTCTCTGCCAATTCCTTCAATGCACCTTGGACTTCCTCCTTCAGTATAATTGGCTCTTGATCATATGCTACCTCTTGAAACGGCTGAACATTAACCATTTCCTTTTGGTAGAGTGACTCTGTATATTCCTTCCATGTTCTCTTGATACTTTCTGCATCATTCAATTGTTTGCCCAGAGAATCTTTCAATAATGAAAGTCGAGGCTTGATTTTTTTTCTTCAGTTTCCCCAGCTTGAGAAATGCTGAGCTTGTTCTTCCTTTTTGGTTTTCTGACTCCAGATCTTTGCACATTTTGTTGTAATATTTGGCTTTATCGTCTCGAGCTGATCTTTGAAATTTTCTGTTCAGCTATTGTACCTCCTCATTTCTTCCATTTGCTTTAGCATCTCTATGCTGGAGAACAACTTTCAGTGTGTCTTCTGACATCCACTTTGACCTTTTCCTTCTTTCTTGTCTTCTTAATGACTTTGCTTTCTTCATGTATGATGTTCTTATTGTTGTCCCACAACTCTTCTGGTCTGCATCTGATTCTGGAAATCATCAGACAATTTCTTTGATATCCCATGTGAGTAAAGTTTTACTAAAGGTAATACATAAACAGCTGCAAGCATACATTGACAGAGAACTTTCAGAGGTTCAAGCCAGATTCAGAAGAGGCCGTGGAGTGAGGGATATCATTGCTGATGTCCAATGGTCTTGGCTGAAAGCAGAGAATACCAGAAAGATGTTTACCTGTGCTTTATTGACTATGCAAAGGCTTTTGATTGTGTGGATGACGACAAGCTATGGACAACATTGCGAAGTATGAGTATTCTGGAACACTTAATTGTACTCACGAGGAATCTGTACCTGGACCAAGAGGAAGTTGTTCTAACAGAAAATGGGAACACTAAATGGTTTAAAATTAAGAAAGGTGTGCATCAAGGTTGTATTCTTTCCTCATACTTATTCAACCTGTATGCTGAGCAAATAATCTAAGAAACTGGGTTCTATGAAGAAAAATGTGACATCAGGATTGGAGGAAGACTCATTAACAACCTGTGCTAAGCAGATAATACAACCTTGGTTGCTGAAAGTGAAGAGGACTTAAAATATTTACTGATGAAAATCAAAGAGCACAGCCTTCAGTATGGATTACATCTTAATGTCAAGAAAACAAAAATCCTCACCACTGGACCAATAAACAACATTCTTATCAATGGAGAAAAGATTGAAGTTGTCAAGGACTTCATTCTTCTTGGATCAACTATCAACACTCACGGAAGCAGCAGTCAAAAAATCAAACGACATCTTGCATTAGGCAAATCTGCTGCACAAGACCTTTTTACAGTGTTGAAGAGCCAAGATGTCAGCTTGAGGACTAAGGTGTGCCTGACCTAAGCTATACTATTTTTAGTAACCTCATATGCATGCGAAAGCTGGACAGTGAATAAGGAAGACCATTGAAGAATTGTTGCTTTTGAGTTATGGTGTTGAAGGAGAATATTGAAAGTGCCATGGGCTGCTAAAAGAACAACAGATCTGTGTTGGAAGAAGTACAACCAGAGTGCTCCTTGGAGGCCAAGATGGCCAAACTTCATCTCTCATACTTCAGACATATTGTCAGGAGGGACCAGTAACTGGAGAAGGAGAAGGAGAAGGTTTGGTAAAATGGAGGGTCAGAGAGAAAAAGGAAGACCCCCCCAACGAGATGGATTGGCCAGTGGTAGCATCAATGGACTAAAACGTGGCAACAGTAGTGAGGTTGGCCCAGGATAGGGCAGTGTTTCGTTATGCTGTGCATAAGGTCACTATGAGTTGGTACCAACTCAATGGCACCTAACAACAACAACGTTGGATAAATACTGGACTGGTTGGGGTTCGAACCCATTAGCTGCTCCAAGAGAGAAAGATGACGTTTTCTGTTACCGTAAAGATTTACACCCTTGGGAACCCTATACAGAGTTGCTATGAGTTGGAACTGACTAGGTAACACTTAACAACAACAACATTGTGGTGATGGTGGTTATGTGTTGTGGAGGGTTAATAGCCCGACTCATAATCCACTATGCACCAGAGCTCCTAATGACAACAAAAAAAAAAAAAAAAAAAAAAAAAAACCCATTAAAAAACAAAAAAGACTAAAATTTTAAAGTCATGAAAGCATAATGTAATGGGCCAAATATATTTTTAAGAGAGTGAAAATCTTAAAGTATGATGGACTATTATATTGAGAAATAAAAGAATACTCAAAGTTAGGGATTTGGGACTATAAACCATAGTACAGGATATGTGGTAGATGACTAATTACATTACTGAGCAGAGCATGCATGGGTTCAACTTTTCTAGATGATAAATTGGCAGGATGTAGTGAGCCTCAAAAATACCCACACTCTGTGACTCAAAAATTTCATTTTTGTAAATTTACAATACAGAATTCCTTTGTATTAGGAGTTGGCAAACTTTTTCTAAAAAAGTTCAGAGAATACATACCTTAAATTTCGTAAACCACTTATGTGTCTGTTGCATATTCTTCATTATGTGTGTGTGTGTGTTACAACCCTTAAAAATATATAAAAGCAATTCTTAGCTTGAGGGCCTTATAAAAATAGGCCCTGTTATAATATGTCCAAAAAAACCTTTATAATGTGTGCAGTTGACTACATGCCCATCATAATGCATTTGATAATAGTAGAAACTAAACTAAATGTCTGAGGATAAAAATAAGTTGCAATTGGATTTGAGGAAGCAAGATATTTTCATAAGTTGCAGAATGATATCCACAAGGGAACTTCAAAAAGTTCCTCAAAAAATTCCATGAATTTTCAAGTCCATTTTGTCCATGAACTTTTTGAAGTCTATCAATATTTATAAAAAGGTATTTTTGATTTGTTCAGTGGAAAAATGCAGTCCACAAAAGAATACCTAAAACATAATCCCCAATACAATATAATCTTATGTGTACGTATACACAGAAAAAAAATCTGTAGTTATAGATTCACCAAGATGTTTATAGTGGTCGTAGGGAGAGGGCTTACAGATATTTGCTGTTTGATGTGTTTGTGTTTCCTATTGTTGTAGTTGTTGTTAAGTGCCTTCTAATCGATTCCGACCCATAGCGACCCTGTGTAGGGTTTCCAAGGAGCAGCTGGTAAGCTTGAACCACCAATTTTGCAGTTCAAACAACTTTGCAGTCTGATGCATTAGCCCACAGCGCCACACCAGGACTCCTGTGTTTCCGTTGTTGTTGGTTGTTATGTGTCGTGGAGTCGATTCCAACTCATAGCGACCCTGTACAGGGTTCCCTAGGCTGTAAATCTTTATGGGAGAGAAAGCCTCATCTTTCTCCCGCAGAATAGCTGGTAGTTTCGAACTGCTGACCTTGCGGTTAGCGGTTCACAGCCCGATCCATAACCGCTACGCTACCAGAGCCCCTTAGGAAACTAATATTGCTTTTGTTTTTGCAAGAAATTTTATTTCAGGGCCAAGATTACTCCTCGGGTCACTATGTGAGAAAATATTCCCTGAAACCACTCGTGAAGATAGAGTTGATCGTTCTGTTTTGTGCTTCCTGACTACATAATTATCTTTATTATTGTTGTTGTTATGTGCCGTGGAGTCGGTTCCGACTCATAGCGACCTTGTGCAGGGTTTCCGAGGCTGTAAATCTTTACAGCCTTATCTTTCTCCCGCGGAACAGCTGGTAGTTTTGAACTGATGACCCTGAGCAGCCCGAATTGTAACCACTACGTTACCAGAGCTCCTTTTATTGTTGTTAAGTGCCATCAAGTCAGCTCTGACTCGTAGTGACCCTGTACAGAGTTCCCGGGGAGCAGCTGGTGAATTTGAACTGGTGCTGCGGGTTAATGTGCTGGACTGCGAGTTGGGTTTGAGTGCTTCAAGCTCACCAGCTGCTCCTCAGAAATCCTATACAATGTTGCTCACTGTAAGTCGGAACCGACTACACAGCACTAAACAATAACAACAACCAGTTCAAACATGCCTTGAGGTTGAGTACTTATCCAAGAGCACCTCGGCCCTGCATAGGGTTTCAGAGGCTGCAAATCTTTACGGAAGCAGAAAGCCTCATCTTTCTCCCGCTGAACAAGGTCAGCAATTCAACTCTGACTCTTAATCATTATGCTACCAGAGCTCCTTAGAAGTAGGCAGGAGGGCTAAAAAAGAGAAAGCTTGGAGAATGTAGTCTCACCTCTTCCTGTTTCGGAGTTCTGACAGTGAACAACCACGCCTGCAAGCTTCCTTCCATGACTTCAGCTTTCACTGGGCTCTAGAAATACTATTTCCTCCCTTTGTCCTTTCATTCCCAGTTTATGTAATAGCTTCTCACTGTTGCTAGTGCTTGGGTTCCTTCATGCCCCTTCACTTAATTATCACCTTAAACCTAACTCCAACTTCTGTAAATAGTCCTTCAATAACTTTTTTTTCAGTTGAAACATCTGAGTGGAAGTTGCTTCCTGTTAGGACAGACAGTCCATTAAGGAACACTGGTGAACACCATGACACAAACCTCTTGTTTCTTATTTCAGCAAGCCCTGGGTATTCTCAGATTTTACATCTGTGCCTTTGACTACTTGCAAGGTAATTACTGAGTGATTTATATGTTTGATCAAGCAGGAATTTTAATTGCAACTTTGAGGTCAGTGCTTGGGAAGGTAATGCATTTTAATAAAGAAGTCATATATATGGTATGGTGAATTTTTTAATGTCTCTTCTAGTCTTTGTAAGCTCCTACCAAACAACTTTTTCGTGCTAGGTTTGGATAAGAAGGTGGGGGAAGATGCTGATGGATTCTATGATTCACTTGTGAGTGATTGTCAACAGGACTGTGATTGTAAAGACTTGGACATCTAATGGTACCATCCTATTGGGTTTAAATGAGTCATCTCAGAAGCCTGAGAGTGGAATCTCACTACCATCAAAGAAGAGCCATGTGTGGAGCTCATCCTTTGGACCCTGAGATCCTTGTGCATTGAGCCTGCTTGACCCAAGGACAGAAAGTTGTGAAACCGCAGAATGTCAGGGGAACAGCAGTAATAGAGCCAAAAGTCAGACCATGAGACAGAGCGGTGAGTTTCCCAAGCCTATAGAACTAGTCAACTGAATGACTTTGGGCAGGAGGCTTGCTTGCTAAGTGAGGTGCTTTTGAAAACTTAATTGCATAGGTGGAGGGGTGGGAGATACTAGGTTTGCTGATCTGCTAGAATGAGAAATGTGGCAGTTCACACACACACACACACACACACGCGACAAAACCCACTTAGATTTAAATTGACTTAGTTGTAAGAGATTCCTAGCTCCATATTGCACAATGTGTTTTTTGTGTTCTCTTTAAATCATTAACTAATATAAAATATTTATACCTTCCTTAGAAAAGCTTAACTGACTCATGACATCAAAACTTAATCTATGATTGTTTAAAGATTTGGGACAGGAATCCTTAACATTTGTGAAAGAATATTTAAACCGTTTTGATTTTTTCTGAAGTGCGTGCAGTACAAGATTACTAAACTACATAAACTAAGGAGAACTGAATGTATACAGTATTGAAGGTTACAAGTTGCTGAGCTTTGAAAAGCAAAGGATGCACTTCTGGAACAAGTCATAGTAAATGACTTAAATGATAGTTGCTTCCCAATGCACAATGTTTCACTGGGCTGAAGTATTTATCTTTATTCTATCATACTTTGTACACATCCCAGTAAATCTGTTAAACTTCGTAAAGTGGGAATGATCTTTTTTTCACATATCTTTCTATAGAAGTGTTTCTTTCTGAATATTCAGAAGTAAAAGATGGTGAATGTCAGTCTTGAGGTAACTGAATCGTTAGGATCTGGGTTTCTAAGTGTTTCTAGAGAATTAAAAGTTGGAATCTGCGAGTAAAAAGTTCAGGGAAAGGACGCTGGGTTGGATTCTCCTGTGCTGCATTTGAGCATTCCTTAGAAACTGCCCAGGCCAGCTCTGTTGATTAGGTGTAGCTTTCTCCTGGAGTGGAGTACAAAGGTTGCCCTCTGGGGCAAGCATGTTATCAGTGAGTCATTTCCTTCCATTCTCAAACATCCTGAATAAATGCTTGTTTACTTTAACTAGTCTTGGAAGAATCTAAACTCAACCTATTTTTGGTTCATCCCTGATATACTTTAGTTTATAAAATAATTTTACTGCATACCTTGAATATTTCCATCCTGATTATTTATTCCTTTTGTGGTTTTGCTTTGGAACAAGGTTGCTTAATTTTATTTTAGCAAGTGTAAACAATGTGGTAATCTATCTTTTGATATTTTGTGGCAAGCATGAACTCAAAAGAAATTTTATAGGGAATGCTACATTAAAAATATATATATCTCTGAATCTCTTAAGCATTTTAAAAGAAGATATCTAAGAGGTTTCTTTAAAATGTTTAATACACCTAAACCACACCCATTATGTCTCCTCCACACCGCATGTTACCAAATTATTCTAGTAAAAACTTAAGCCAACAGGATTCTAGAAAGGCAAGAGGAGACAAGAAATGGATTCCTTATTTGCTGGTTACACTGTTTATAATTTGTAAAGTAACTCTCTTCTGTTCTACATAAACTACCTCATTATTTAGGTAATATTTGGAAACATTACATATATTTGAGCACAAGGGATTAAACTCTTCGAATACCTTGCACTTAAAAAATTATTTTAGTTTCCAAAGTGCTTTTACACATGTCAATATTGGTTCCTAGAGGCTTCTCACAAGTCCTTTTATAGAATTTACTGACACTGAAATGTTTGCTTATTGTAGCCAATCTAGAGTTTCCACAAATGAACCGGTATAATTGGATAATTAGAAAGAACATACTCTGGATTCCTGATCATTTTGTTCCTCACATAGTTTCTGTCTTTATACAAATTTCTTCTTTTTCTCTTTCCACAGGATTGTAAAGGAAATAAAAAATATGTTTCGTAACACCTTTAAATTTTGTCTTGGAAATAGCAGTAAATGTAGTCAGCAAATGCTTTTCTGAGGACCAGTAAGTTAAATGAAAGTTACAGACAATTGCTTTCATGCCAAGATGAGAAAAAAGAAAGCTAATTTTTAGTCATTACTCACTTCTTCTGGTGTGGTGCTATAGAATAAGCATTGGACTGCTAACTGTAAAATCAGTGGTTCAAATCCACCAGCCACTGCTCAGAATCCTTATACAGAGTCACTATGAATTGGAACCAACTCAACAGCACTTAACAACTCACTTCTCTAGTTCGCTAGTCTCCCACTATCCATTCCTTTAGGAGGATATCTTCCGTATTCTGCAACAAAAATGAGCAATTTTTTGTTGTTGTTGTTAAGTGCCACCGAGTTGGTTCCTACCCATAGCGACTCTATAGGGTTTCCTAGGAGCAGCTGGTGAACTTGAACTGCTGACCTTTAGGTTCAAACCGACTTTGCAGTCCAGCTCATTAATCCACAGCGCTACACCAGGACGATAGCTATCTCTAATTTGTTGTTCCTGAAGTCAAACCTTGAAACTTGAAAAAATAAACCTTTGTTGTTGTTATTAGCCATCAAGTCGGCCCCATGTACAACAGAATGAAATATTGCCTGGTCCTGTGTCATCCTCACAATTGTTGTTTTTGTGCCATTGTTGCAGTTACTATGTTAATCCATCTTCTTGGGGTTTTCTTCCTTTTCACTGACCATGCATTTTACCAAGCATGATATCCCTGTCCAATAACTGGGTACCTGATTACATGTCCAAAATATGAGAGACAAAGTTGTTCCCTCTGCACCTCTAAGGAGCATTCTGGTTGTACTTCTTCCAAGAAAGATTTGTTTGCTCTTCCGGCAGTCCATCTTCTTCCACAACACCATAATTCAAATGCATTGATTATTCTCTAGTTTTCCTTATTCATTGTCCATATTATGTTTATCTTCTCAACATATAGATTGAATAAGTACGATGATCACCACTCGTATGTCAGTTTGTTGTACTGTGGTAGCTTGAGAGTTGCTGTGATTCTGAAAGCTATGCCACCGGTATTTTAAATACCAGCAGGGTCACCCACAGTGGACAGGTTTCAGATGAGCTTCCAGACAAGACAGACTAGGAAGAAAGAGACAATCTACTTCTGAATATTTAGTTACTGAAAACCTTATGAATAGCAGAATAACACTGTCAGATATAGTGCCAGAAAATAAGCCCTTCATGTTGAAATGCACTCAAAATGTGACTGGGGAAAAGCTGCCTCCTCAAAGTAGAGTTGACCGTGATGACGCAAATGGAATAAGCTCATGGGAGTAAAGCCCTTGGGACCTTCACTTGCTGATGAGTACAACTCAAAATGAAGAGAAATCGCTATAACATCCATTAATAATCAGAACATGGAATGTATGAAGTATGATTCTAGGAAAATTATAAATTGTCAAAAATGAAATGGAATGCATAAACAGATATCTTAGACATTAGTGAGCTGAAATGGACTGGTATTGGCCATTTTGAATCTGACAACCACGTGGTTTACTATGCTGGGAGTGACAAACTGAAAAGGAATGGTGTTGCATTCATCGTCAAAAAGAACATATCAAGATCATTCATGAGGTACAATGCTGTCTGTGATTGGATAACATCATGTGCCTACAGGGAAGACCAGTCAATACCACTATTATTCAAATTTATGCACCAATCATTAAAGCCAGTAAGGATGAAATAGAAGAATTCTACCAACTTCTTCAATCTGAAATTGATCAAACATGTAATCAAGGTATATTGATCATTACTGGTGGCTGGAATGCAAAGGTTGGAAACAAATAATGATTGGAATACAAAGGTTGGAAAATATGGCCTTGGTCATAGAAATGATGCTGGAGATTGCATGATAGAATTCTGCAAAACCAATGATTTGCTCATTTCAAATACCTTCTTTAGATAGCATACGAGATGATTATACACATGGACCTCACCAGATGGAATAAACAGAAATCAAATAGACTACATCTGTGGAAAGCGACGATGGAAAAGCTCCATATCACCAGTCAAAACAAGGCCAGGGGCAGATTGTATAACAGACCATCAATTGTTCATATACAAATTAAGAATGAAGCTGAAGAACATGAAAACAAGGCCACAAGAGCCAAACTATGCCCTTGAATATATCCCACCTGAATTTAGAGATCATCTGAAGAACAGATTTGATACATTAAACACTAAAGACCGAAGACCAGAAGTGTTGTGGGATGACATTAAAAATATCATATAGGAAGAAAGCAAAACGCCACGAAGAAGACAAGAAAGAAGGAAAAGATCAAAATGGATATCAGAAGAGACACTGAAACTTGCCCTCCAGCATAGAGATGCTAAAGCAAATGGAAGAAATGAGGAAGTACAAGAGCTGAACAGAAAATTTGAAAGGTCAGCTCGAGAAGACAAAGTCAAATATTACAGCAAAACATGCAAAGATCTGGAGTCAGAAAACCAAGAGGGAAGAACACACTAAACATTTTTCAGGCTGGGGGAAGTTAAGAAAAATTTCAAGCCTCGACTTTCATTATTGAAGGATTCTCTGGGCAAATTATTGAATGATGCAGAAAGCATCAAAAGAAGATTGAAGGAATACACAGAGTTGCTGTACCAAAATGAAATGGTTGGTGTTCAACTGTTTCAAGAGGTAGTATATGATCAATAGCCAAGAATACTGAAGGAAGAAGTCCATGGTGCATTGAAGGAATTGGCAAAGACCAAGGCACCAAAAATTGATGGAATAAAAATTGAAATCTTTCAAGAATGTGAGGTGGCACTGGAGGCACTCACTCATCTATGTTAAGAAATTTGGAAGACAACTATCTGGCCAGTTGACTGGAAGAGATCTGTATTTATCCAACGGAATGCAGAAATCATTGGGCAATATCTTTGATATCCCCTGCAAGTAAAGTTTTACTAAAGGTAATACAGAAATGGCTGCAAGCATACATTGACAGAGAACTTCTAGAGGTTCAAGCCCGATTCAGAAGAGGACTTGGAACAAGGGATATCATTGCTGATGTCTGATGGATCTTGACTGAAAGTAGAGAATACCTTTTCTTTATTGACTAAGCAAAGGCTTTCAATTGTGTGGATCATGACATGCTATGGATAACATTGTGAAGTATGAGTATTCTAGAACACTTAATTGTGCTCATGAGGAATTTGTACACGGACCAAGAGGCAATTGTTCGAACAGAACATAGGAACACTGAGTGGTTTAAAATTAAGAAAGGTATGCAACAGGGTTGTATTCTTTCACCATATTTATTCAACCTGTATGCTGAGCAAGTAATCCGAGAAACTGGGTTAAATGAAGAAGAACGTGGCATCAGGATTGGAGAAAGACTCATTAACAACCTGCGATATGCAGATGATTCAACCTTGCTTGCTGAAAGTGACAAGAACTTAAAATACTTACTGATGAAGATCAAAGACTACAGACTTCGGGTGTGGATTGCATCTCAACGTAAAGAAAACAAAAATCCCCACCACTGGATCAGTAAACAACGTTCTTGTCAATGGAAAGAAGATTGAATTTGTCAAGGACTTCATTCTTCTTGGATTAACTATCAACACTCATGGAAGCAGCAGCCAAGGAATCAAATGACATATTGCATTAAGCAAATCTGCTGCACAAGACCTTTTTAAAGTGCTGAAGAGCAAAGATGTCAGCTTGAGAACTAAGGTGCTCCAGACCCAAGCCATGGTATTTTCAATAACCTCATATGCATGTAAAAGCTGTACAGTGAATAAGGAAGACTGTAGAAGAACTGATGCCTTTGAGTTACAGTGTTGGAGGAGAATATTGAAAGTGCCATGGGCTGCCAAAAGAGCCAACAAGATCTGTGTTGGAAGAATTGCAGCCAGAGTGCTCCTTGGAGGCCAGGATGGCCAAACTTCATCTCTCATACTTCGGACATATTGTCAGGAGGGACCAGTCGCTAGAGAAGGATATCATGTTTGGTAAGGTGGAGGGTCAGAGACAAAGAGGAAGACCCCCAGCGAGATGGATTGGCAAAGTGGCAGCATCAATGAGTTTAAGCATGGCAATAAGTGTGAGGTTGGCCCAGGACCGGACAGTGTTTCATTCTGTTGTGCATAGGGTCGCTATGAGTCAGTACCGACTCGATGGCACTTAACAACAACAACAACAACAAAGTATAATGAAAGGATACAACCCTGATGCACACTTTTCCTGATTTTAAAGTATAAAGTATACCCTTGTTCTGTTCAAATGACTGCCTCTTGTTCTATGTACAAGTTCATCACGAGCACAATTAAGTGTTCTGGAATTCCCATTCTTTTCAATGGTAACCATAATTATGATCCACACAGTTGAATGCCTTTGCATAATCAATAAAACACAAGTAAACATCTTTCTCATATTCTCTGCTTTCAATCAAGATCCATTTGATATCAGCAATGATATCGCTAGTTCCATGTCCTCTTCTGAATCTGACTTTAGTTTCTGGTTGAATCCTGCCACCATTTTTGAATAATCTTCAGCATGAAACACTGCCTGGGCCTGCAGCATCCTCACATAGTTATGTTTCAGTCCATTGCTGCTGTCACTTTACCATTCCATCTAGTTGGTGTCTTCCTCTTTTTCGATGACCCTCCACTTTACCAAGCATGATGCCATTCTCCAGGGACTGGTCTCTCCTGATAACATGTTTGAAGCATGAGTGATGAAGTCTCATGCTCCTTAGAACCACTCACTCTGGCTGTACTTCTTCCAACACAGACCTGTTTGTTCTTCTGGCAGTTCATGGTACCTTCAATATTTTTCTCCAATATAACACCCATATAATTGTCAATTCAAAATGGCCAATACTCCTCATTTTCAACTCATTAATGTTTTGTTGTTGTTAGGTGCCATCGAGTCAGTACCAACTCATAGCGAACTTAAGCACAGCAGAACAAAACACTGCCTGATCCTGGGCCAACCTCACTACCGTTGCCACGCTTGAGTCCATCGATATTGCCACTTGGCCAATCTATCTAATTTGGGGTCTTGCTCTTTTTCTCTGACCCTCCATCTTACCAAACATGATTATCTTTTTCCAGCGACTGGTCCCTCCTGACAATATGTCCGAAGTATGAGAGATGAAGTTTGACCATCTTGGCCTCCAAGGAGCACTCTGGCTGCACTTCTTCCAAAACGGATCTATTGGTTCTTTTGGCAGCCCATGGCACTTTCAATATTCTCTTCCAACACCATAACTCAAAAGCATCAATTCTTCTATGGTTTTCCTTATTCACTGTCCAGCTTTTGCATGCATATGAGGTTATTGAAAATACCATGGCTTGGGTCAGGCGCACCTTCGTCCTCAAGCTGACATCTTTGCTCTTCAACATTTTGAAAAGGTCTTGTGCAGCCGATTTGCCTAATGCAATATGTCTAATGCAATACACTAAGGCTTAGGATATTGATTTTTAATGCATTCCATTTCATTTTTGGCAACTTGCAATTATCCTAGATTCCTTCACACATTCCACATTCTGATTACTAATGAACATTTTTAGCTGTTTCTTCTCATTTCAAGTTGTACCACATCAGCAAATGAATGTCCCAGATATGGTGCTCCATTCACATCATTAAGGTTAACTCTACTTTGAGAATGTAGTTCTTCCTCAGTGATATTTTGGGTGTCTTCCAACCTGAGGGACTCATCTTCTGACACTACATCAATGTTTCACTATAATTCATAAGGTTCTTAGGGATTAATTCCTCAGAAATGAACTATCTATTCCTTCTTTCTAGTCTGTTCTTAGACTGGAAACCTCATTGAAACCTGTTCACTACAGGTGACCCTGTTCATATTTGAATCAATGGTACAGCTTCCAGCTTCATAGCCTCATGCAAGCCAGCATAGTAGGACAAATTGACAGACTAATAAAGGGAGGTCCCTTTTTGGGACATGTTGTAAACCCTCCAAGATTGTACCTGTGCACCTCTTTTACTGGTCCTAATTTTTATCCTTTGAAACAAAACTGCAATAGTAAATATAGCACTTTCCTGAACTCTGTGAATTATTATAGCAAATTATCAAACCCAAGGGACTAACAACCAGAGCCAGTAGATCAAAACTGAGAGGTCTTTGCAGACCTCTGAAGTTATGACTGGCTTCCTGAGGAGGTCGTAGGAAAACTCTCAATTAGTAGTCAGCAACTCCTGCTGTGATGCTGTAGGATAAGCACTGGACTGCGTACCACAATTTTGGTGGTTCAAAGCAACGAACTGCTGCTCAGAAACCCTGTACTGGGTTGCTGTGAGTCGAAATCCACTTGGTGGCATTTAACAAGAAGTCAGAAGTGAGGATATTATGGGGGCTCCCTACAGACTAAATCTGCCCAAGACTTTGGTGGTGGTGGTGGTGTGCTGTATAGCAACTCTGTATAGGGTTTCCAGTGTTGTAAATCTTTACAGGAGCAGAAAGCCTCATCTTTCTCCAACGAAACATCTGGTAGTTTTGAACTACTGACTTTGAGGTTAGCAGCCTGACTTGTAACCACTACACTACCAGGTCCAAGACATTACAGACTACTAAATCTGCCCAATTCCTCAGACTACAGCTGGAGTCTGAGGTTTTGGACAGATTTAGTAGTCTGGAGGACTGTGCCTTTTAATTTGTTAGCTCTGACCTAGCTCCATTTGGTTAGTGTCAGAGGGAGATGAAGTGCATCTGCCGTTGAATTGTAACTTATCTTTATAGTTTGGTGTTAGAGAAGTAGAATTTGATTAGCACTGGACTGCTAACCACAAGGCTGGCAGTTCAAACCCACCAGCCAGTTCTTGGCAACTCTATACAGGACCACTTTAGGTTGGAACCAACTTGATGGAATTGACAACAAAAAGAAACCCACTTAAAAAAAAAAAGGTAGGCTTCCTCTTGAAAGCTTGTAAGCCAGTCACTTCTTGCCTTTGTAGTCCCTCCATTTTGGGTAGCCAATGTCTAAATTGCCCATCCCTGTCAATCCTGTGTACCATGGCGGTGGGAATGATTCTTGCTGTAAAGATTTGTTCCCTCTTTTGAACTACTACATCCATAAGTATAGGTCAAGTTCATCAAATTGTAGTGAATTACTCTTTTTTTTCCTTCTTTCTTTCTCTAGTTGAGTTCTGATCATCCAGCCATTGAAGCCAGGTAAAATGGGTGCTATCTGCAAGTATGGGTGTTCTTGTGCAACTCCCCTCACTTCATATCAGCTGGATGTTTCACTGTCTACTCTAGTCCTCTGTGGCCATGTCCCTGTCCCTGTGTCCAGGAGTCCCCATGTCTTGCCATACTGCTGGTCAACCAGGTCTCAATCTAGGTGGACAGGAGTGTGTTGAACATGGTCAGACTTAGTTCACAACTTCATTGCTGTTTTTTCACCCCACTCCCCCTTATGGGTGACCAATGTGGTCACCAGTCAGACCACATGCCTGCTCGTGTATTTCCCTTGAGTCTCAGTCTTGGAAGGGAGTTTGCCCTGAAGGGACCCGACTGCTTGCCCTAGATGGTTCCCTGGCAAACAACTTGCTTGTTCTTGTAGTAGTCAATTGAACTGCCACTATTGTTTTTTATTTTTCCTGCTGGTCTTCTTTCAGGAAGTATCTTCTGTTCTTTAGCAGCTCCAGGCTGGTCTGCTTGTCCTTTCAAGTGGAAATTTCCTACCTCTGAAAATTCTGGTTGGGGATCAGGAGTCCACCGATGGTCTTATGCAACGCAAAGGCTCGGCAGGAAGCCTCCTTCTCTGGGCAAGTTGTAGTCCCATTTTAGGTATTCCAATCAGTTATAGTTTGAAGATGGACTTTACAGTCTTTCTATGGTGATGTTTCTGGCTGTTACTTTCTCTTCCCCTCAAGTATCTATTTCACAGTAGGCGGTAAGGAAAACCAAGATTCAAAAGACAGCCAAGCATCTTAACATTATTTCCCTTCTTTTACTCATTTTCAAACCATGCCTCAATCCCTGTATCCCAGAGCCCTGTTGTTCCAAGGTTGAGCATACATCACTACCTCTGTCCCACTTAGCCCATGGAAACCTGCCTAACTGTTCTCCCATCCTCTTTGTTCTTCCATTCCCCTCCCCCTTCTAGTGTATTGCCCCCCTTCCCTGCACCCGAACTATCTTGTGTCTGTTCCTTACCTTGTACTCCACCTTTCCCTCCCTCTCCTCACCCCACCCCCTACTACCCAGTAACCAACAAAGATTTTTTTTTCCCTTTTAGTGTGGGTATTTTTTCTTAAGCTTTTACAATGGTCCTATGCAGCATTTCTCCTTTGTGACTGACCAGTTTCACTCAGCATAATGTCCTCAAGGTTCATCCATGTTATGTGATGGCTTGTAGCTTCCTTGTTAATTCTTCAAGGTAGCATAATACTCCATTGTGTGTATGTACCAAATTTTATCCATTCTTCCACTGATGGGCACTTAGGCTGTCTCTATATTTTTGCTATTGCAAATAGTGCTGTTATGAACATTGGTGTGCATATATCTACTTGTGTTATGGCTCGTGTTTCTTGGGGATGAATACCAAGTAGAGGAAGTGCTGGATCATAAGGTATTTCTACTTTCAACTTTCTGAGGAAGTGCCATACTGTTTTCCAGAGTGGTTGACCATTTTGTAATCCCACCAGCCAAAAAACCATATCCTTGCCAGCATTTATTGTCCTCTACTTTTTTGATCTTCGTTGTTATTTCTGGTGTGAGATGATATCTCATTGTTTTGGTTTGCACCTCTCTAATGGCTAGTGATCATGAAAATTTTTTCATATGTTTGTTGGCTGCCTGGATCTCTTCCTTGGTGAAGTGTTTGTTCATGTCCTGTGCCCATTTTTTAATTGGGTTATTTGTCTTTTTCTTGTAGAAGTGTTGTAGTTTCCTATATATTTCAGAAATGAGTCCCCTGTCAGATGAGTCATTGTAAAATATTTTTTCCCATTCTGTGGGCTCCCTTTTTACTCTTTTGGTGAAGTCTTTTTATGCATTTAAGTTTTTAATTTTTAGTATGTCCCACTCATCTATATTGTCTACTTTTGTTTGTGTACTTTTCACAATGTTTGGTAGTCTGTGTGTGCCCTCCTTCCTGTATATGGTTTTTGAGGAGCAGCTGGTGGCCTTGTGGTCCAAACCAAACTTGCAGTCCAGTACATTAACCCACAGCAACATACCAGGACTCTAAAGAAGTAATTGAAAATGTAAATAATTATGGAGAAGTGATTCACCCATATTTCCACTAACACTCAAAGATAATCACTGTTAATATTTGGGTGTACAGTTCTCCAGACTGTGTCTGTGCATTTATACATCAGTATCTTTTTTTCCTTACCTGGTTTCTAAAGTCTTCTATCTTTTCAACAAAGCACTCCTAATCTGATGGCACCACAGTTAAGCACTCACCTACTAACCAAAAGTTTGGCTGTTTAAACTCACCAACTGCTGCTCAGATGATTCAAATTAGTGACTTTAAAAATATTGTATCAAATATACATATAACACAACATTTGTCATTTCAACTTTTATTTTACGGCCTGATTCATGGTAGCCATGGTAGCATAGCTCAAAACGTAAACTAGGTTAATCACATTCCTCTGTTGGGTTTAGAAATTGAGCAACACACTGGCCAGTAAACAAGTATATAAAAGGCAACACAAGTAAGTTAGAAAAGAATTACTTAAAAATGATATTGCGAAATGTCATGAAGTAGAGCTGGTTTCAGGCAAGTCAAGGCAAGTCAAAGCATCTTGTAATTCAAGTTAGTATGAAGGTGCACAAAAGATTTAGAAGAAGTAGAGAGTCCAACATAATGCTCTCAGACCCACTAGCCATCCTTCAAAATGATAGTGACAGAGTTAAAATGTTGTCATGTCACATTCCTGCATAAGTACCTTTGAGATAATTTCACAGGCCTTTTTTGGCGGGATCCTTTCCTACCTTTCCAGGGTTACTTACTACCAGAATGCTAGAAGAACATATGTTTCACCTACAAAGAGATTCTCTGTATCTAAAACAGTCACTTCTTCTGAAAAACCTTCTCAGATTCTTAGACAATAGAAGGTGGTCCTGCTATGTTCCCCCATAGCTCCAGAGCTCAAAGATCCAGCACCTAATACAGTATTCAATGATTAAACAAAGCACCAAGAGAGAAGCAAACATCCCACCAGTCTACATGAGATTCTATACAACCAAGGAGGCAGGGGGATAGAGAAAAAAGGTCCCCAGTTGTGGCTCTATTTTCAGTTTTTCAGATCCATTGTTTTGTCCATGTGATTCTTCCAAAAGCTTCACTATAATGCATATGTTCCAACCCTATTCACTAGGCTGCTAACAATGGTTAGAACAAGTGTACAAAAGGGCAAAGGTAATATTCAAAATATGAATAACTATGGAGTTCTGTCATAGTGCTGCAGGCTCATGTGCTGGACTGCAAGGTTTGTTTGTACTGCAAGGTTGGCGGTTCAAGCTCACCAGCTGCCATACAAGGTAGCTATGAATCAGAACCGACTTGACAGCATTTAACAACAACATGGTATACTGGTGTGGTGCTTCAGCATTAATGCGCTGGACCGCAAGGTCAGTTTGAACCACAAGGTTGGCGGTTCAAACCCACCAGCCACTCTTTGGAAACTCTATACACAATCGCTATGAGTCGGAATCGACTCAAAGGCACTTAACAACAACAAGATACACTGCAGTCCAGGGAGGGCAGCTCTAGGGACATGTTGGCCTGTAGCAGGAGGTCTCAATCTTGGGAGGAGTAGCTTAACAGGTACCAGGCATATGCAGGTATGTCCATTCTGGTATGCAAGCAATATGACCAGGTATCATGTCTTCCCCACAAGGATCTGGATCTACTGTGACCACAGGGGAATGGAACCTGTGTAGGTAATTATGGCCAGCTGGCTGATAAGTGCTAGGTTGGTTTTCTTAGCAGTGTCCAACTGGGGCTCCTTGGAATCAGAGTGGATGGGTTAGCTGGCAGTGGCCCATGACTGTCTATCAACTGGTATGGAACTATTTCAATGTTTATCAGTCATATAGCCTTACTGCCTTATGAGCGGAATGTTGGCCTTATAGAAGGACGTAGTTAACTTGTTTTGGATGCTAAAAGGTGATAATGGACAAAACCCAAGTTCTCTGCACGCTGCTGATGTAAGACCAAGGAGACTCCAAAACAGGCTTTTTGGAAGAGAAAGAATCAGCCTTATTGCTAATTCAAAACAGCAAGGACACAGATTTCTGCCACCAGCTATTTCCCTGAGGAGGGGAGCTAGGGGTGTTTTCTAGGGCTTCAAGAAGGCTTCAGGGATGAACAGGGACAAATAATCATTTATTAAAGTTGTGGAGAACGGTAACAAGGCAAAGGTGTGGGTACAAAGCCGAGTACTGAGATGATAACCATTGTCTTCTTGTGTGCTGTTTTTAACCTTAGTGGACACTTTGATTCTTTAAACTCCATCAGTGGCTGGGAGTCCTGGTATGGCGCTGTGGGCTAACGCGTCAGACTGCAAAGTCGTTTGAACTGCAAGGTCGGTGATTCAAGCTCACCAGCTGCTCCTTGGAAACCCTATACAGGGTTGCTATGGATCGAATCGACTCAATGGCACTTAACAACAACAACAGGATCTCAATAACTGGAACTGGCATCAGGATACTCTTGCACAGACATTTTACAAATGTTAAACTAGATCCCTAATTTCCCACCAGGTTCCTAATTCTAGGAGGGAAGGAGAAAAGGTGGTTGTTGTTGTGATTAGATGCTGTTGAGTCAGTTCTGACTTAGAGCAACCCTATGCACAACAGAATGAAACACTGTCTGCTCCTGTGTCGTCTTTACAATTGTTATTATGCTTTAGAGTCCATTGATGTTGCCACGGTGTCAATCCATCTCATTGGGGGTCTTCCTCTTTTTTGTTGATCCTCCACTTTACCAAGCATGATGTCCTTCTCTAGAAACTGGTTCTTCCTGATACTATGTATCAGGAAGTATGTATCAGGAAGTATGAGAGATGAAGTCTTGCCCTCCTTGCTTCTGAGATGCATCTGCCTGTACTTTTTCCAACACAGATGTGTTTGCTTTTTTGGCAGTCTATGGTACTTTTCTTCTTCTCCAATACCGTAACTCAAATGTATCATTTTTTATCCAGTCTTTCTTCTTCACTGTCCAACTTTCATATGCATCTGAGATTATTGAAAATATCATGGCTTGGGTCTGGCACACCTTAGTCCTCAAACTGATATCTTTGTTCTTGAATACTTCAAAGATGTCTTCTACAACAGATTTGCCTAATAATTATATGTCATTTCATTTCTTAACTGCTGATTCCACGAATGTTGAGTGTTGTTGTTTTTGTTGTTAGGTGCCATTGAGTCAGTACCAACCCATAGTGACCTTATGGACAGCAGAACGAAACACTGGCTGGTCCTGGGCCAACCTTACTACTGTTGCCACGCTTGAGTCCATTGATGCTGCCACTTGGCCAATCCATCTTGCTTGGGATCTTCCTCTTTTTCTCTGACCTTACCAAACATGATAGCCTTCTCCAGAGACTGGTCCCTCCTGACAATATGTCCAAAGTATGAGAGACAAAGTTTGACCATCTTGGCCTCCAAGGAGCACTCTGGCTGCACTTCCTCCAAAACGGGATCCATTGGTTCTTTATGCAGCCCATGGCACTCTCAACATTCTCCTCCAACACCATAAGTCAAAAGTATCAATTATTCTATGGTCTTCCTTATTCACTGTCCAGCTTTCACATCCATATGAGGTTATTGAAAATACCATGGCTTGGGTCAGGCGCACCTTAGTCCTCAAGCTGACATCTTTGCTCTTCAGCACTTTAAAAAGATCTTGTGCAGCAGATTTGCCTAATGCAATATGTCCTTTGATTTCTTGACTGCTGCTTCCATGAGTGTTGATAGTTGACCCAAGAAGAATGAAGTCCTTGACAACTTCAAAATTTTCTCTGTTGATAAGAATGTTGTTTATTGGTCCAGAGGTGAGGATTTTAGTTTTCTTTACATTGAGATGTAATCTATACTGAAGGCTGTGCTCTTTGATCTTCATCAGTAAATGTTTTTAGTCCTCTTCACTTTGAGTAAGCAAGGTTGTATCATCTGCATAGCGCAGGTTGTTAATGAGTCTTTCTCCAATCCTGATGCCACATTTTTCTTCATAGAACCCAGCTTCTCAGATTATTTGCTCAGCATACAGGTTGAATAAGTATGGTGATTATAGAGGCTAACAAAATGAAGTCTTTAACAAGTTCAGTCTTCTCTCCATTTATCATGTTATTTATTTGTCCACTTGTGAGGATTTTTATTTTCTTTAATTGAGGCACAATCCATACTGAAAGCTCTGGCCTTTGAACGTCTTTAGTAACTTAAGTCCTCTTTGCTTTCAGCAAGCAAGGTTGCATCATCTGCATATTACAGGTAATTAATGTGCCTTCCTCCAATCCTGATGCCATGCTCTTCTTCATATAATTCAGCTTCTCAGATTATTTGCTCAGCATACAGACTGAATAAATATGGTGAAAGAATACAGCCATGGTGCACACCTTTCTTAATTTTAAACCATTCAGTATACCTTTGTTTTGTTCAAATGACTGCTTCTTAGTTTATGCACAGGTTCCTCATGAATACAATGTAATGTTCTAGCATTTCTATTCTCTGCAATATTATCCATAGCTTATGATCCACTCAGTTGAACGCCTCTATATAATCAAATATACACAAGTAAACATCATTCTCTGCTATTCATAAGTTTTCTAGTGATTCTTTGGGAAAATTATTGAATGATGCAGAAAGCATCATGAGAAGATGGAAGGAATACACAGAGTCACTGTACCAAATGGAATTGGTTGATGTTCAACCATTTCAAGAGGTAACATATGATCAAGAACCAATGATATTGAAGGAGGAAGTCCAAGGTACATTGAAGGAATTGGCAAAGAACAAGGCTCTAGGAATTGATGGAATAAAAATGGAAATCTTCCAAGAAAGTGAGGCAGCACAGGAGGCACTCACTAATGTATGACAAGAAATTTGGAAGACAGCTATCTGGTTGACTGATTGGAAGAGATCCGTATTTATGCCATTCCAAAGAGAGGTGACCCAACGGAATGTGGGAATCATCGGACAATCTCTTTGATAGCCCATGCGAGTAAAAAGTTTTACTAAAGGTAATACAGAAATGACTGCAAGCATACATTGGCAGAATATTTTTAGAGGTTCAAGCCAGATTCAGAAGAGGCCAGGGAACGAGGGATATCATTGCTGATGTCTGATGGATCTTGACTGAAAGCAGAGAATACCAGAAAGATGTTTACCTGTGCTTTATTGACTACGTGAAGGCTTTCGATTGTGTGGATCATGACAAGCTATGGACAACATTGAGAAGTATGAGTATTCTGGAACACTTAATTGTACTCATGAAGAATCTGTACCTGGACCAAGAGGCAGTTGTTCGAACAGAACATGGGAACACTGAATGTTTTAAAATGAAAAAAGGTGTGCAACAGGGTTGTATTCTTTCACCATACTTATTCAACCTATACGCTGAGCAAATAATTTGAGAAGCTGCGTTCTATGAAGAAGAACGTGGCATCAGGATTGGAGGAAGACTCATTAACAACCTGCGATATGCAGATGATACAACCTTGCTTGCTGAAAGTGAGGAAGACTTAAAATATTTACCGATGAAGATCAAAGAGCAAAGCCTTCAGTATGGATTGCTTTTCAATGTAAAGAAAACAAAAATCCTCACCTCTGGACCAATAAACAACATTCTTATCAATTTATATTCCATCAATTCCTGGAGCCTTGCTTTTCACCAATGCCTTCAGTATGTAGCTTTGACTTCTTCCTTCAATATCATTGTTTTTTGATTATGTGCTCCCTCTTGAAATGGTTGAATGTCAACAAATTCTTTGTGGTACAGTAACTGTATATTTGGTACAGTAATGGAGTCCTGGTGTGGTGCTGTGTGTTAATGCGCTGGGCTGCAGAGTTGGTTTGAAACACAAGGTCAGCAGTTCAAGCTAACCAGCTGCTCCTTGGAAACCCTATACAGGGTCACTATGGGTTGGAACCGGCTCAATGGCACTTACCAAAAACATTGGTATGATATTGAATGAGGTAGAAATGAGGAGCATCGGAAGATCAAAGGAATACACAGTTGTTGTTAAGTGTAGTTGAGTCAGTTTAGACCTATAGTGACCCTGCATAGTGTTTCCGAGGATTGACTGGTGGGTTTGAACTGCTGACATTGTAGTTCAAGCTGACCTTGCAGTCTAGCACATTATCCTGTTGCACCACACCAGAACTCCATTTTGCCCATTGTTGTTGTTAAGTGCCATCGAGTCAATTCCGTCCCATAGTGACCCTGTACAGGGTTTCTGAGGAGCAGCTGGTGAGCCTGAACCACTGTCCTTGCAGTTCAAATGGCACTGCAGTCTAGCGCATTAAGCCATAGCACCACACCAGGATTCTCTTACAGCTTGAGAAATGCTAAATATGTTCTTACCTTTTGATTTTCTAACTCCACTTCTTTGGTCTTTGCACATGTTATTATAATACTTGACTGTCTTCTCAAGCTGCCCTTTGAAATTTTCTGTTCAGCTCTTTTACTTCATTCCTTCTTGTTGCTTTAGGTTTATGCTCAAGAGTAAGTTTCAGAGTGTCTTCTGACATCCATTTGAGTTTTTCTTTCTTACATTTATGTATAATTACCTTTTCCTTTCTTTATGGATGATGTTCTTGATGTTATTCCACAACTCTTCTGTCTTTGGTCATTGGTGTTTAATACACCAAATTTATTTTTGAGATGATTTCTAAATTCAGGTGGGATATATTCAAGGTCATATTTTGGCTCTCATGGGCTTGTTTTAATTTTCTTCAGCTTCAGCCTGGACTTAGATTTACATATAAAGCAATTGATTGTTCTATAGTCAGCCCCTGGCCTTGTTTTGACTGATTTTATTCTGCTTCTCTCTTTCCACAGATGTAGTCAATTTGATTCCTGTGCATTCCATCTGATGAGGTCCACATGTATGGCTGCTTTTTATATTGTTGAAAAAATGTACTTGCAATTAACATATATTGGTCTTGCAAAATTCTAACATGTGGTTTCCAGCATCATTTCTATCATCAAGGCCATTATTTTCCAACCTCACCAGCTGCTCCTTGGAAACCCTGTATAAGGTCGCTCTGGGTAGGAACCGACTCAATGGCACTTAGCAACAGCTACAGTCTAGGTTGGAACCCTGGCGGTGAAGAGGTTAAAGCGTTTGGCAGCTAACCCAACCACCACCTCTCTGCATGAGAATGATGTGACAATGGTCTTCTGGATGATTTACAGCCTTGGAACAATCCTCTGGGGCAGTTCTCTGTCTTATAAGGTCCCTATGAATCGGAATTGGCTCCACAGTAATGAATTTAGTTGTTCTGTGTAGCCTAAACCAATGGGATTTTCTCCAAATCATCCGCTAGAGGGAAACCTTTCTTACTCGCAATGCCGTTTCTGCGTTTTCTTTCCGGTCTCTGTCTCGCGTCACCCTCCGCGCTCTCCCTCCCCGCCAATGGCCCCGCCCCTGCCAAAGACCCCGCCCCACACCTTTCCACGCCCAAACCGAGGCCTCAGTCAGCTGTTCTCGTTCCGCCCATTGGCCCTACGTAACGGAAGAAGCCAGCCCTGGGTTACTCTGGCCTGCCTGGAGGACTTGTAGTCTCTGTTCAGCGGCGTTGGGAAGCGGCTGGCTGGTCTGACGTGAGGCTAGTGGATTGTTCCCGGTGCACCGCCCACGCCTGGTCTGGGCTCCTGAGTTTTTTAGCAATGGGACTGTCGGAAGTGTGGAGGCTCACGACGCGGTGAGTAGTAAGCGACCAAGGGCAGGTTCGTTCGCGGCATCCGCAGAAGTGGGAAAGGGCCGTAGGTGGGCACTGTTCCTAGTCGCCCACGCCCCTTACCCTTTAACGAGTCTTGGTCCAACTTGCTCTTCTTCCACCTGCACCTTCCTTGCTGCAACCCCTTTTCTTTTTGCTACTCTGGCTCTTGCTCAGTTATGACCTCTGCACTACTTCTTCCCACTTGCTTCTTCTAAGTTGAGTAGTGTTGGGGAAACGCGGAGACAGCGTAGAGAAACAGGCTGTGATGGATTTACACAGCTGCACGTGCTTCGCCAGCTCCTGGTATTTGTTGCACCTGTGTCCTGATGGTGTGTCTTAATTGTTAAGCTTTCTGGGTGGTTCCCGCAGTTAATGCAGGCGCGGGGACTTGACGGGGCTTGGTGCAGCGTGTACAAGCATTGTGTTTACTTTGTAAAAGTGCATCTCAGTTTAGCTTGAGCCCAGCAGTGGGATTCTCTAAGAACGTAGGTAGGCACCAGTAGACCAGTAGCGTCAGTAGCAGCTGTGGACGCTTGAAGGTGAAACTATGTTCGCAAATGACTGGGCTTTTAGCTCTTTTCAATGTGCCGTGATGGGTCCAGCATGGGGATGGGAGTGTGTCTTTGACATTAAGGAGAATGGACATTGCTTTAGCAGAAGTTGTCTAGTTGTTGAACTTTGTATCCCCAGACCCTGTTCTCAACAAATATGTTTTTGCTAAGTACCATCGAGTCGGTTCCGACTCAGTGACCGTTCATATGGGTTTAAATCTTCATGGGAACAAAAAGCTTTATCTTTCTTCCTCGGATCGGTTGGCGGGCTCGAACCTCGGTCCCGGTGGTTGGCAGTCTGATGCTTATCCAATGGATAAAAGTAATTCTGAAGAAAAGAAATGAAAAAAAAAGAGAAAATGTTATGTATATGGATGAAGGATTGCTATTGTTGTTGTGAAGACTTTGAAATTAGTTGTCCCCGCATCTCCCACCAGCTCCTAGGCTTACTTCTTGTTCAGTGCTGTGCAGTAGGTTCCGAATCATACAGGATTTCCTAGGCTGTAAATCTTTACGGGAGCAGAAAGCCTCTTTCTCCCAAGCGACTAATGGGAGCGAACTGTGGACCTTGTAGGGTTAGCAGTTAATTTGTTAAGTACTGTTGAGTCTGTTTCGACTCATAGCGACCCAGTGTAGGGTTTGTAAGGAACGCCTGGTGAGTTTGAATCGCTGACCTTGTGGTAGTCCTGTGTTTACACTACTCCATAGCAGTCCGATGTTGTTGTTGCTCTTGTCGTTCAGTGCTCTGGAATAAGTTCAGACTCATAGAGACCCTGTATAGCGTTTCCTAGGAGCAGCTAGTGGGTTTGAACCACTTACCTTGCAGTTGAACCAAATGACTTTGCAGTCTGACGCACACAGCGCCACAGCAGCCCATAGACTTACATGCTGTTGTTTGTTGTTATGTGCCGTTGAGTCGGTTCCGACACATAACGACCCTGAACAGCTTTTCCGAGGCTGTAAACCTTTACGGGAGCAGAAAGCCTCATCTTTCTCCCGCAGAACAGCAGGTAGTTTCGAACTGCTGACCTTGAGGTTTGCAGCCCTATTCCTAACCACTATGCTACCAGAACTCCTTATAGACTTAGATAAATACTAAGAAAATCAGTTCATGTAATTGCTGCTACCCTTTTGAAGTTGTGAGCCAAGACCAAAGTATTTGAGAAACAAATTGGAAAGACATGTTTATTACCAAGAATAATGTATTTGGAAAATATTTTATTTCTGCAGTTTAGTGTGACTTTACTAGATACCACATTTCAAGATGTAGGCTGAGGCCTGGACCAGTTTTGGGGTGTTGGAGATGCCTTTCCCAGGGCAGGTCCTGGTGAAGACAATGGTCATCAGTCGGCAATAGCCCGACCCACACATGTATAAAGAAAGAGGTAGAGTGCTTTGCAGAATGTTTTCTAGGGAAAAAAATTCTGTCCTGGTTGGAGCAGCTCTGGTGGTGCAGTGGTTAAGCATTTGGCTGCTAACTAGAAAGTCAGTGGTTCGAACCCACTCACCAGCTGTCTGAGGGAAAAAGTTGAGGTTGGCATTTGCTTTTGTAAAGATTTCCAGTCTTTTTTACCCTTTTTGGGGGCAGTTCTTCTTTGTCCTTTAGATTGCTATGAGTTGGAATCCACTTGATGTCATAGTATTGGGCCATGGTTGACATTGTTGGATAATCCCTCTCTTTGAACTCTAGGCTTTTCTGGCCTTGTTTTGCTATTTGTTACTTCTTCTGTCTCTCATCCTAGTGCCAATTCAGCCCTTGGAAATTTTCTGTTCCCAGTAAGTCACCTCTCTGAAGATAATTCTAAAATTTTTATCTCTAACCTTGATTTTGGAGTCCTGGTGCTATGCTTTGGGTTAATGCACTGGACTGCAAAATTGATTTGAACTACAAGGTCGGCAGTTCAAGCTTATCATTTGCTCCTGAGAAACCCTATTCAGGGTCGCTCTGAATCGGAACTGACGTGACGACATTTAACAACAACAATCTTTATTTTAGGAGTCCCAAGGAGCTCAGGTAGCTTAGTGGTTATGAATCAGGTTGCTAATCTCATAGTCAGCAGTTCGAAACTACCAGCTGTTCCACGGGAGAAAGATGAGGCTTTCTGCTCCCGTAAAGGTTTACGGCCTTGGAAACCCTGTACAGGGTCGCTATGAGTAGGAACCGACACGGCACATAACAACAGTAACAGCAACAGGTGTCTCTGTAGGATAAGCACTGAAATGCTAGCCTACAAGGTCTCCAGTTCAAACCCATCAGCTGTTCCATGGGAGAAAAATGACGTAGAGATTGACAGCGTCAGAATGCCTGTGGAGGGTTCTATGACTTGAAACTGACTCGATGGCAGTGGGTTTAACCTTGATTTACTCTGAGCGCTAGTGCTGAATCTCATTTGCACCTCAAATTTATGTGTAAACTTTATTCTTCATCTCACAATTTCTGTTCCTCTTATACTATCATTCTTCTGGATTCATGAAGTTATCTAATTCTTCCTGCACTCCTATCACTTCCTGCTTAGCCACATGTGAATAACCTCAAATTTATCACTTGTTCATTTTGCAGAAAATTTCTCTCCCGTTTGGATAGGTTCTGCACATAATTGATTGTCACATTAATCTTTCTGAGGTCTACTTCAGTGCCTGACAGTCCTCTGCTTAGAAGCTTTCAAAGGTGCTTTCCTATCTAGAGAATAAGCAAAAATGTCCCAGCCTGGGTTTCAAAAGATCTGACTTCACTGTATGCCATGAATTCAGCAATGCTTGTTCTGTTCTGGTGATGGAAGATACTATTCAAGCGCTGCTATCCTGTAGACAGTCTAAATTACTTCATATTCTTACTGTTTATTCTTGATGTGTTCCTGAAATCTGAAAGGAGAGAAGACATGAAACATACAAAGAAAAGTAATATTTAGTTACCAACTCTGAAAAGTGTCTTTAAAGGAAAATACAGTTATGAGAGAGCTACAATTAGAGGGACCCAATTTCAGTGCAGTCCTGGTATAGCGCTGTGGGTTAATGCGCCAGACTGCAAAGCCGTTTGAACTGCAAGGTCAGCGGTTCAAGCTCACCAGCTGCTCCTTGGAAACCCTATACAGGGTCACTATGGGTCAGAATCAACTCGACGGCACTTAACAACAACAACAACAACAACATCAATTTAGTGCAAATGGTTTGTGTCTTTGGCTACTAACCAGAAGGTTGACTGTTCTACCTAGAGCTTCCTCAGGAGAACTACTTCTGAAAAATCAGTCTCTGAAAACCGTACAAAGCACAGCTCTACTCAGACAAAATGGAGTCAACAGCAGTGAGTTTGGTTAATCTAAGTAGGGAAAAAGACCTTCAAAAAGGTTGATATTTAAGCCATTCTGGTACTGTGCTGGACTCTGTTGGGTTTTTTTTTTTTGTTTGTTTCTGGGACTGCATGCTTTCATTCTCTTTACTTTCATTCTGTTTTCTCTCGTCAATGAGTTAAAACCTCACAAGCTTGCAGGGGTCAGAAGGGAGCTGGCTACCTGGCAGTGTGGGGACTAGGTGGAGACGGGTGAGCTGGAGAATGAGTATTGGGAAGGAGGGGCTTCTCAGCCCAGGGTCATGCTGTCAGTACACGATGCAGACCCTATTTCCACAACTACCCATTTGTCTGGAAAAGTTGGAAATTTTCAGGTAAACTCTCTGAATTTTTTAATAGTAATTGGTAGTTTTAAAACACTGCTAACCAAACAAAAACGTTTGCAGACACAGACAGCTTTTTGGGTCACAGATTTTCCATCTCTGCTTTCTTATTTGTTCCTTACACAGGGAGCTGGGAGCTTCTTATGCATGGACTTCCTGAGTTTTTAGTCCTTTTCTTTCAAGTGTCAGTCTCTTCATTTGCTGTTGAATATTTCTCACATATGTCACTACAAACTCCAGAAATAAAAAATTCAACTATGTTAGCTATTCTGTCTAGAAATTTTTGGAGTCAGTTTTACACAATTTTCTTTTTCATTGAGTTTTTTACCCTGTAATAACTCTTCAGTCTTTTCTATTTTGGCAGCTTCTGTTCTTTATCAGTGCATGTCTGGATTACTTTCCTCCTGGACTTGATTTTCTTTATTTTGCCTGTCCTACTGGAACTCTGGTAGCATAGTGGTTTTGAATCGGCCTGTGAGCCACAAGGTCAGCTGTTCTGTGGGAGAAAGATGAGGTTTTCTGCTCCCATAAAGATATATAGCCTCGGAAATCCTGTACAGGGTTGCTATGAGTTGGAACCGACTCCACAGCACATAGCAACAACAACAACAACTGGTGCAATAATCTTTATTAAGCACCTTCATTCTATCATCCTCTTGCTCAGTCAGTTTCATGAAATGTTGTATAATTTTGTGAGCTTATGTTTTTAAGAGATGCTGGTAGT
>NW_006408577.1:14816324-14833713 GCF_000296735.1 Chrysochloris asiatica | reverse complement strand
TTGAAATCTTTCAAGAAAGTGAGACGGTACTGGAGGCACTCACTTATCTATGCCAAGAAATTTGGAAGACAGCTATCTGGCCGACTGATTGGAAGAGATCCATATTTGTGTCCATTCCAAAGAGAGGTGACCCAATGGAATACGGAAATCATCGGACAGTATCTTTTCTATCCCCTGCGAGTGAAGTTTTGCTAAAAGTAATACAGAAATGGCTACAATCATACATTAACAGAGAACTTCAGAGGTTCTAGCTGGATTCAGAAGAGGCCATTGAACAAGGGATATCATTGCTGATATCTGATGGATCTTGACTGAAAGCAGAAGATATCAGAAAGATGTTTACCTGTGCTGTATTGACTATGCATAGGCTTTCGATTATGTGGATCATGGCAAGCTATGGACAACATTGTGAAGTTTGAGTATTCCTGGACAGTTAATTGTGATCATAAGGAATCTGTACCTGGACCAAGAGGCAGTTGTTCAACATGGGAACACTGAATGGCTTAAAATTAAGAAAGGTGTGTGATAGGGTTGTATTCTTTCACCGTACTTAATTCAACCTGTATGCTGAGCAAATAATCTGAGAAACTGGGTTATATGAAGAAAAACATGGCATCAGGATTGAAGGAAGACTCATTAACAACCTGCGATATTCAGATTATACAACTTTGCTTGCTGAAAGTGAAGAGGACTTTTTAATCTTGAGGTGCATCAAAATCACCTGGAGGTTTTGTCAACCCTAGATTTCTGAATTCTGTTCCAGAATTTCTGATTCCATAAGTCTGGGTTGGGGTAGTTAATTTGCATTTCTGACAAGTCACCAGAAGTTGAGAACAACTGCCAGGCAGGGAAGTTGACCACCTGAAGGAAATTAGCCTGACGCAGTGAATTAGTACATTAGCAGTAGCTGAGTGTGTAGTCCTCGTCTGTCTGTCAGGTGGTTTTGAAACCAATAAAAAAAACCAACAACAACAAGAAAATAAAAGTGGGAAAGCTTAATACAGAGTTTTGATTATTATGAACAGCTGTGTATACTTTGAATTTTAGTATTATAAACTTTACAGGGGTTGGTGCTGTGGAAGTTGGAGCTGTGTAACCCGTGGACTACTTGTACTCTGAATAAAATCCCCAAGTACATTTTGAGATATAACAGTTACTATCAGATTATAAGTAACAAATGAGTATGAATTAGAACAAGTGGAAATAAAAGATTATATAAAATCTGACAAGGAATTTAGTTGTACTTAGGGCTTTTGTGTGTGTGCTCAGAGATTTTTGTGACCTATAACAGCCTTATACCATGCTCTGCACCTGGATTTGGTAGGTTTGCATTAACTATCTTTGAGTGAAATAACAATTTTATCTCACAGAACTGGCACTTGAAGGTAGGTGTCCTATTCTTCTCTCTTTTTTTATGCTGCAGATAGCACTTAAACTTTTATTTAAGATTTGCCAAGCTTTAACCTTGAACTGGTGAATGCTGGCCTTATTAAGGAATTCAAAGTCATTCTGAATCTAAAGAAGTTAGCTCTTAGATTTGAACTTCAAAAAGTCTCTCAAAAAGCCAAATTAAGTTATTGAAAAAACATTCTGATGATACGTTAGGATAAGTATGTTTCAAATTTTAAAAGTCTTTGAAAATCCTATTTAGAATATACTCCTAAATAAGGTAAGATCTCTCCAATTTAATTTTTATGAGTATTGATTTTAAATGACTAGGACATTGCCTGTGTTCACTTTGAAATAATTTGGTTCAAAGGGGGAAATTTTTTTATGTCTTAGACCTTTTCCAGGATTGTGATTTAATTGGTCTGGGATATGGCCTGGACTTTAGAATTTTTAGTAAGATTCCCTTGTTGTTGTTGTTGTTGTTGTTGGTGGTGGTGGTTGTGTGCCGTGGAGTTGATTCTGACTCATAGTGACCCTGTATAGGGTTTCTGAGGATGGAAATCTTTATGGGAGCAGAAGCCCTCATCTTTTTCCTGCAGAATGGCTGGTAGTTTCAAACTGCTGACTTTGAGGTTAGCAACCTGACTCGTAACTATGGTTCCATCAAGTTGGTACTGATTCATAGTGACCTTAAGCACAACACAACGAAACACTGTCAGCTCCTGTGCCAACCTCACAGTTGTTGCTACATTGAGCCCTTTGTTGCTGCTACTGTGCCAATCTATCTCGTTGGGGGTCTTCGTGTTTTTCTCTGACCTTTCGATTTATCAAAAATGATATGTTTTCTCCAGGGACTGGTCCCTCCTGGCAATATGTGCAAAGTATGAGAGATGAAGTCTGGCCATCCTGGCTTCCAATTAGCATTTCTGGCTGTATTTCTTCTGTACTTCTGTACAGTCTGGCTGTACTACACATTGGTTTGTTCTTTTGGCATTCCAGGGTACTTTTAATATTCTCATCCAACACCATAACTCAGATGCAGCAATTCTTCTTTAGTCGTCCATATTCACTGTCCAACTTTCACATGCATATGAGATTATTGAAAATACCATGGCATGGCCCAGGTGCGCACTGTAGTCCTCCAAATGAGAACTAAGTCCTCAAGTCTTTGCTCTTTCAACACTTTAAAGAGGTCTTGTACAGCAGATTTGCCTAATGTAATATGTTGTTTAATTTCTTGATTGCTGCCTCCGTGAGTGTTGATGGTTGATCCTAACAAAATGAATTCTTTAACAACTTCAATCTTTCTTCATTTACATGGATGTTGTTTATTGGTCCAATGGCGAAGGTTTTTGTCTTTACATTGAGGTGCAACCCAAGCCAAAAGCTGTGGTCTTTGATCTTCATTAGTGTTTTAAGTCCTCTTCACTTTCAGCAAGCAAGTTTGTATCATCTGTATATCACAGGTTGATCCTAGGTGATTCTAATATGCAGACAATTTGTAGAATCATTGGATTATGATAAATATTATTTGTAGTAAGGCAAATTCAAAGTCTAAGCGTGTGATGTGTGACTGATTTAAAGCAAATTAGAGACTTTTTTTCTTTATGCAGTAGTAGTCAATTTAAATAGAATATAAAAGCAAAGTAATTTAAAATTTGAAAACTGAGTAAGTTGGATTATTCAGTCATCTAAGATGTGGTGGTGGTTGTTAAGTGCCATTCAGTGGATTCTGACTCCTAGCCACCCTGTATAGTGTAAATGTTGGCAGTAGCGGAAAGCCTTGTTTTTATCCTGTGGAGTCATTGGTGAGCTGGAACTCCTGATCCTTTGTTTCACAATTCCGTCCTTATCCTACACAGCCAATGTGACCCCTAAGATGTGGTTGGCTGCAAGTGGTAAAAATAGTCATACTGCTTTTTTTTTTTCTTCTCTCAATTTAGCTAAACTGTTGCCCCTCAAATAATTTCTAATTATTCTTGAAAAATTGTTAGTTGCAGTTAAGTCAATTCAGACTTATGAGGAACTCATATTGCAGGGGAGCATGGTGGCGCCATAGGATAAGTTGGTTGGTTGGTTATGTGCCGTGGAGTCAGTTCTGACTCATAGCGACCCTGTACAGGGTTTCTGAGGCTGTAAATCTTTACAGGAGCAGAAAGCCTCATCTTTCTCCCTTGGAACAGCTGGTAGTTTCGAACTTCTGACCTTGAGGTTTGCATCCCGATTCGTAACCACTATGCTGCCAGAGGACTGCAAACCACAGTATTGGCAGTTCAAGCCCATCCATTGCTCTGCAGGAGAAAGATAAGGCCTTCTGCCCTGACAACAATGTAAAGCCTCAGTCCTTATGAGTCAGAAGCAACTTTATGGTACTTAACAACACCAAAAACAATGTGCTTGCAGCGTAGAACTGCTCCATAGGGTTTTCAGGGCTATATGGCCTTTGGGAAACAGATTGCTAACTAAGCTTGCCTTCTGAGGTGCCTCTGGGTGTATTTGAACCATCAGCTTTTGGACTGCTAGTCAATAACGTAATCATTTGCGCTACTCTGGGACTCCTTCCTTTAAAAATTAACAGTTAGCAATTTTCCAGTTCCATCAGATATAGGTATCTCTCTACAGGTGCCAAGGCCTTGTTAGGCTGCTGCCACTGCTTCTAGTCTTAACCGTTCTGCAGACCCTTATGTCTCATAAATCTTACATTGAAGTTCTTGATTTGCATGTATCCCAGTACTTTTATGTACATCTTTCTCAAGGGCAGAGATGTGTCTTTTGTTGGTGGTGCCATCAAGTTGGTTCAAACTCATAGTGACCCTATGCACAATAGAATACAACACCACCCAGTCCAGTACCATCCTCATGATTGTGGTGCTTGGGCCCATAGTTGTAGTCATTGTGTGAATGCATCTCATTGGTGGTCTTGTTCTTTTTCTCTGACACTCTACCAAGTATGATACCCTTCTCCAGAGACTGATCCCTCCTAATAATGTGTACAAAGTATAGGAGAAGATGTCTCACCATCCTTGCTTCTAAGGAACATTTGGGCTGTGCTTCTTCCAAGACAGATTTTTTTTTCTCGTTCTTTTGGCAGTCCTTGATAACATTCAACATTCTTCACCAACACCAAAATTAAAAAGCATCAATTCTTCTTTGGTCTTCCTTATTTATTGTCTAGCTTTCACACACTTCTGAGGCAATTGAAAATACCCTTGCTTGGGTCAGGAACATCTTAGTCTTTAAAGTGCCATCTTTGCTTTTTAGTACTTTGAAGAAGTCTTTTGCAATAGATTTGCTTAATGTAATATGTTGTTTGATTTCTAACATGGGTATTGATTGTTGACAACTGTTTTCTGTTCATGATATTGCTTATTGGTCCAGTTGTGAGGGTTTTTGTTTTTTTTTGTGTGTGTGTTTTTTTTTTTTTAATGTTGAGGGGTTAATCCATACTGAAGGCTGTAATTCTTGATCTTTATCAATAAGTACTTCAGGTCCACTTTGCTTTCAGCAAACCAAGTTGTGTTGTCTGCATATCACTGTAGTTAATCTTCCTACAATCCTGATGCTGTAATGTGTTTCATATAGTCCAGCTTCTTGGATTATTTGCACAGCATACAGATTGAATAAATACAGTGAAAGGTTGCAACCCGGACACACATTTTTCCTGGTTTGTTTTTGTTGTTAAGTGCCATAGAGTCGATTCCGACCCATAGCGACCCTGTATAGGGTTTCCAAGGAGCAGCTGGTGAGCTTGAACCACCAACCTTGCAGTTCAAACAACTTTGCTGTCTGACGCATCAGCCCACAAAGCCACACCATGACTGCTTTCCTGGTTTAAATCATGCAATATCCCCTTGCTCTTTTCAGGTGACTGCCTCTAGGTCTGCATACAGCTTCCTCATGAGCACAATGAAGTTATCTGTAATTGCCATTCTTAGTAAAGCTATCCATAATTTTTTATGATCCACCCATTTGAAAGACTGCATAGTTGGTAAAACACAACAAACATCTTTCTGGTATTTAAATTATCTTTCTATTTTTTAATTATCTTCAGCAAAACTTAAGTTGCATGTGATATGAATGATAATTGTTTGATGATTTCTGCATTCTGTTGGGTCACCCTTCTTTGGTATAAATATCTGTCACATATTGGCCAGGTAGCCATCTTCTTGATTTTTCTGGCGTAGATGAGTGAGCACTTTCAGCTTTGTATCTGTTTGTTGAAGCATCTCAGTTAATTCCTAGAGCCTCTCTTTTCAATAATGCTATAGTATACTAACTCCTGAAATGGCTGTATGGTAATCAATTCTTTTTGATACAGTGGCTCTGTATATTCCTTCTATCTTCCCTTGATGCTTCCTGTGTCATTCAATATCTTGTCCATGGAATCCTTCAATATTGCAACTTGAGAAGATTGTAATTTTTTTCTTGACTGCTTTCAGCTTAAGAAATTCCCAGCATGTTCTTCCCATTTGGTTTTCTAACTACCGGTCTTTGCACATTTCTTTAGAATATTTGACTTTGCCTTCTCCATCTGCACTTTGAAAGCTGTTCAGCTCTTTAACGTCATCATTTCTTCCATTAGTTTTAGGTAGTTATGTTCAAGAGCAAGATTCCAGAGTCTTCTAACATTTATTTTGTCTTTCTTGTCTTTTTAAATGACCTTTTGCTTTCTTCAAGGAGCCTTGGTGACACTGTGGGATAAGCATTGGATTGCTAACTGCAGGTTTTTCAGTTCAAACCCAATAACCACTCTGCAGGAAAAAGATGAGACTCTCTGCTCCTGTAAAGATTTACAGTCTTGGAATCCCTATCTAGGGTCACTATGAGTTGGAATCAACTTGATGACACTAGTGTGTTTGTTTATATGTGATGTCCTTGATGTCATCTGACAACTTCTCTGGCCTTTGGCCATTAATGTCTAATGCATCAAATGTGTTTTTGAGATGGTCTCTAAATTCAAGTGAGGTATACTCAAGGTCACACTTTAGATCTTTTGTACTTGTTTTAGTTTTCAGTCATCTTCAACTTGAACTTGCATATGAGCAATTGATGGTCTGTTGCTCCCTTGGTCTTATTTTGACTCTTGATGTTGAGCGTCTCCATGGTTTCTTTGCACAGATGTGCTTGATTTGATTCCTGAGTGTTTCATCTGGCAAGGTTGTATTTTGGGAACTTTTTAAGAAGACAGAAAATCTAAGGGTATTTGATAGGTTTTCACAAAGCAAACATACCCAAATCACTGGCACCTGGATCAATAAAAGAGACTGTAACGGCAGCTTAGAAACCCTTATCATGCCCCTTAGTCATTATCTCTCATGTGGCTGTTTTACTTTCTTATTGAATTCTAACATGTATTTTCTGTTTAATATATATAAAGCTCATATACTCTGTGAATGAGTTTCATGTATTCACGTAAAGTACTTATTTTACTCATATAAAATACTCAATAAAAGTACTTTTTTAGGGTCTTGGTTTTGGAGCACGGTGGTTCCATATGATAAGCATTGTGAACTACAAGGATTGTGAACCACAAGGCCTATGGTTTGAGCCCACTATCTACTTTGCAGGAGAAAAATGAGGTTTTCTGCTCCCTCGAAGATTTAAAGTCTAAGAAACTCTATAGAGGGTCACTATGATTCAGAACCGACTGGAAGATGCTTAACAATAACAACAGAGTCCTGGTTTGGTGCTGTAGGATTAGCACTGGACTGTTTACTGCAAAATTGGTGGTGTAAACCTACCAATCATTTCTCAGAAACCCTTTGTAGGATCATTGTAAGTTGGAATTGACTCAACAGCATCTAACAATGACAGCAGATTCTCTATAGCCCTGTGAACTTCTCACATATGTTTACATTATCCTGGAGCCGTGGTGTGGTGCTGTAGGATAAGCACTGGATTGCTAACCACAGGATTTGTGGTTCAAACCTACTAGCTGCTCCTCAGAAACCCTATACAGGAGCTTTATGAGTTGGAACTGACTTGACAGTGCTTAACAGCAACAACATACATTATCCTCATATAGACAATTTTCAGCATGCCATGTTTCTTCATGTTCCTTCCTTGCTTCCCTGGACTCCACCATTCTATCTTCCCTTATCAATGATCACTTTTTATCAAGGTGTGTCTTGGCTTTGTGTTCCCAGTCATTAATAAACACTTTTAACACAACAAAATTTGAAGTGCTTTACCTTTTTTGTGGCTAATATTTCATCATGAAGATTTCTCCATATCATGTTGTTCAGTGCCGGCAAGTCGATTCTGACTCACAGCGACCCTGTATAGGGTTTCTGAGGATCAGCTGGTAGATTTGAACTGCTGATCTTGAAGTTCAAAGTGACTTTGCAGCCTAGTGCTTATCCAACATTGCCACACCAGGACTCCACTATCATAAGTAGTGTTTAAATACTTTTAACAAGGTAGAGTGACACAGTGACTTTTAAAAAAATAATTGACATAATTTAAAAAGATTACCCTATTGGTAGGACTTTCATATTGTTAATGGTTTCCCTAAGTGTTGCATCATCTTCAGACATCATACGTTGATTGTATCTCCAAGCTTTCCTTAGTTTAAAAAACTTCTGTAATTATTAGTATTGGCGTCCTGGTGTGGTGCTGTAGGATGATGTACTGGACAATAAGGTCTGAACTGTAAGGTTGGCAGTTCAAACCCACCACTGCACCTCGGAAACCGTATACAGGGTTGCTATGAGTTGAACAGGCTTGGCATCACTAAACAGCGATAACAGCTACTACTATAAGGCTTATAAGCCTGATCATTTTAAAGGTTGTGGCTCTGTATTTCCAGACTGCCTATGAGAAAGGCAATGAATGCATTTATCAACAATGTCTGAGAATGCAGACATTCTGCATATAAAAATAAATGAGAATGTCATCGAATTTTTAGGAAACTTTTTAAAAACCTTTTTCTTTATAATGTTTTTTAATTTTTACTTTTGTTGAGAATATACGTAGCTAAAGGTATACCAGTTCCCCGATTTCTGGTTTTCATTTCAGTGACTTTGATGATATTCTTCACGTTGTATCACCGTTCTCACTCTCCTTTTCCAAGTTGTTCTCCATTAGCATAAACTAACTGCCTCCTAAGTGCCTTTCTAATTTTCTGAGTTGCTATTGTCAATTTGATCCCATGTAGATCTTAATAGAGCACAGAGCTCAAGGCAGATTGTTGTTCTTTTTTTTTTTTTTTTAAAGCTTTTATTATGAATTGAATGATAGTTGACATGGGAGAATGTTGGTTTTGTACTCATCCTATCATATTTTGATAGATTATGATTACAGTCCCCTCCATGCATCATTGGCTAACAGTGTTTGCCTCTGTTCCCTCTTTTATTTTATTTTTTGATGTACACAAAAATACACAGGAATATATATTGCTTAAACAAAGGGTACATTCTGCAAGCCAGCCTCCTGCCCACCAGCACACAGCCTTTTTCTTTCCATGAGTCCAGAGTCCTCAGCTGCTGTATCTCTCCATGCCATCACCTCTGCCTCCATCTCTGGTGTCAGTGCTTCTCAGAACAGAATTAGGAGCCCAAGTTCTGTTCATGCTCTTGTCTTTTGACCGTCCTAGGGTCCTCTGTTGCTGGAATGTAAGAGTAACAATTCTCCCCTTTTTGTTACACAACGTCTACCTTTATAGTTGTGACAATCACAATTAGTCATGATAACAATTATATTGAATCAAATAATCCTATCCCCATCTCCTTTCACCAGACCCATCTAGAAAAGATGAAAACTATTCAGTGGGGATTCTACTTTCCCCTGCAAACTCTAAAACTAAACTCGCTCTTGAAAACTTGTAAGCCACCCACTTTGTGCCTTTATAGCCCCCCCCACCTCCATTTTAGATAGCCAAGGGCAGATAATTCTTACTAGTTAACTGGGAACTGCAAGGTCAGCAGTTCGAAACTACCAGCTGTTCTGCAGGAGAAAGATGAGGGGTTCTGCTCCTGTAAAGATTTACAGCCTCGGAAACTCTGTACAGGGTCACTATGAGTTGGAACCGACTCCACGACACACAGCCACCACCAGTTAAACTAAACTAAGTGATTGCATCTACTCCTCACTGCCTTATTATCTGACATTTTGCATATGCAACACTAGTGAACAATCTGTTAACTATTTTGCACATTAACGAGCAGCAGGCAAGGCAGAACAGAATGTCCTCTCTCTCTGTCCTTGTCCTCCAATGTCTCTGGGCGGTCTCCAGGAGGCTGGGCCATGGTGCCCTGCACCCTCTGCTCCCTTCTGCTCCCTGCTGTCCCCTCTGTGGAGGAGCCAGCAGCTCTGTTCTGGGATCTCAGCTCCTATGCACCTTGAGGTCTGCATCTCAAAATTACTGTGGGCCTGAAAGGAAGGAAAGAAAGAGACATTAGAGAGAATTTAAGAAGAAATGCATGTAATTTTCATGACATTCAAGAGTGAGTGAACTGGGTCTGAAGCCCATTGTGGGACCTGGCGTGTGGCCAGGCTCCCAGCCACCGCACAGAAAGCTGTGAGCAAAGGTGGCTCGCCAGGCCCAGAGGGCAGAGCAGGCGCCAGGATCCTGGACATGGCCTGCAGGGCTGGAAGGCAGCTCCAAGATGGAAGCTCTGACCCAGTGCAGGAGCAAGTGGTTAGGCCCAGAACTCTCCAGCCACCCAGTCTGTATCTTCCAGTTTTATGGCCTCCTCCTCCACAGAGACTCTTGACTGTGATTTACATCAGCAAATCATATTGTAGTTAAGTGTCAACAAGTCGGTTCTGACTGATAGCAACCCTGTGTAGGGTTTCTGAGGAATGGCTGGTGAGTTTGAACTCCAGCCTTGCTATTAAAACTGACCTTGTAGTGGAGTGCTTATCCTACAGCTTTTTTTTAAAAAATTAAAATTATTGGATAAATGGATGGTCTGACAATAGGAAAAAAGTCCCCTATTTGTATGCAACCTGGATTTTAGCATACTGACTGGTCTTTGGAACCTAACCATGTTGATAGGTGAGGAATGGGTATATGCATTTTTTTATACTAATAACACATGTTATTTCACTGGAAAATCTGCATAAAGAATCAAATCTGGTCCTTAGGAAGAAAACATTACACCTAGGTAGGCTGATATAGAGCTAGCAGAAAATTGCATTCTGTAACTGTTATCACCTTACCTCTTACTTTGACCAGGCTCTAGTCAGTGGAACTCCTAAGTGTCTAGAATGTTCTGTTTGGTTCTGCCTTTGCTTCTCAAGTAGCTGTGATGTCTTAACCCAAGAGCCGCTCTCTAACCCATGGACCGGTGAACTGTTACGGTTGTTATGGGAAATGTGTGAATAAACATAATGCAGCTATTCACACCAATAGTAGTAGTGTTTTACCTAGAAGGAAAAACTATGATTTATCAAAAAGGTTCTAATGTATAAAAAAAATGCAATTCTCTGGGGCAAATGATCTGCCCACCCCCCATCCCCCTCATTTACATCCAGAAAGTGCCTGAATGAACTCAGGACTGACTAGGGAGTAGTGAGGCAGGGCCTTCTTGGGAGGGTCCTCCAGTCACCTACTGCAGACACAGATGGGTAGAGTAGAGGAAGAGACTTTTTAGTTATTAATTTTGTGAAAGGACAAAGGGAAACTGCTGGATGTAAAAGAAGCAAGACTTGGTCTGGGTCAATTCAGGCTCTTCACAAATCTTAAGACAGCACCCTAAGACAGCATTTTGAAAGCTTTGTCCTGTATTCTTAAGAACTGGTGTTAACAAGTGAGATTTATTTGAATGGTGGTTTTGATGGGTCCTGTGTGGGATGAATATGTATATATATTACCCCCTCCCCCATCATTTTTCCCTTTGAAATCCAAATGGATAAAGTATTAGGTGGCAAGGTATTGAGTTGAAGGGAAGGGTCGTATGGAAGAGGGCATTACACCAGCTTCTTGGCCTCAGAGAAGTTTTTTAAGATGATACATCTGCCAGATGCTAGTGAAAATGAGGATGGCAGTGTGACCAGTGGACCACCACAAGACCCTCTGGTTGGTCATCTTGCTGGTCAGATGGAAGTATTGTTCATGATATCCCTGGTCATTTTGGACCTGCTCTACCTAATCAAGCAGCTGGTGGGCTCGTAGCTGCAGTTCTGGCGGTTTATCCTTGTCAGCAGTCTCCGGGTGTTCCCAACCTGGATGTGTAGGTGTACACATGGTTTGCCACCAGCAAAGAGAGCCATCTTGGTAGAGTTGTCGTGCAGGCAGATCGGAGGTTTGCCAGGAGCATGGGACATGAAAGTAAAGTGGCCCTGTGAGACTTCCTGCTGGGACAGCATCACCTTCTCCTCAGGGTCCTTCACTGCCACATAATACATCCCCAAACCAGGTGCTGAGGACAGGAAAATCGCTGTTTGCTTAGCCCACACTTGAGTACGGTAGTAATTCCTGATAACCATGATCTTGTCAGGGGTTCCATCTCTCCATGAAGCATTGCTTCTTGGTCTGGCCCATGTGGAAGTACAGTGCTGTGTGCAAGGCCAGCAGCAACAGCACTGACAGTCCCATTGTAGCAGCCACTGGACCAGGGCACCTGCTGTGGTGTGTAATGCTCCTTCCTTGTGTGTTTAGTTTTAAGAAGACTTCAGAGGATATTTCTGGTTTAAGGTTTAAAGATGATTTCAAGGCAATAGTTTCTTGTGTTCATCTAGTCTACATGATTCTATAAAGTTTGGAGTCCATGAGAATTTGAAATTCTGTTCTGCATTTTCTCCTTTTTGATCAGGATTCTATTACAGAATCCTTTATCAAAATGTTCAGTAATAGTAGCCGAGCATCATCCAGTTCTGGTCTCATGAAAAAGGCAGCTGCTGTTCACGGTGTAAATTAGCCACACATTCTATTTCCTGAGCCTCCAGGTGAATAGAAACCAATCGTACCACTGTTGTAATACCTTTCAAAAGAAACTAAAGGGAAAAATAATGTATTTTTAAGTTGACATGACAGCTCACTGTGCTCATTGTATTCCATTTTTTGTTTCAGATTTAATTCATTCAAAAGGACTCATATTATACTCCAGCATTTGGTAAGTTTGGATTTGTTTTAATGGCATGTATAACTTTAAATGTTACTGTTAATAGGTCAGTAGTTAAATACTGAGGTGGCAGATTTTGTTATTTGTTGCAACATAGCTCACAGTTTGTAGTGTTTAGCCTTAACACACATACCTTCTAGTAGGTGGCATAGGATCTGGTTAGATTTGAATTTACGGAATCTGGCTCCTTAGGCTTAACTACTTAACTGCTGGCAGAGTGAATATTAAGTATCTATTGCAGAATGTGTCTCAGTTAAACATAAATGGAAATGGGGATATGAGGATGAAATCACCGAATGATTTAAAATTAGGAAAGGTGTGTGCCAGCGTTGTATTCTTTCACCATATTTACTCAGTCTGTATGCTGAGCAAATAATCTGAGAAACTGGATTATATGAAGAAAAACATGGCATCAGGATTAGAGGAAGCTTCATTAACAACCTGCAATATGCAGATGATACAACCTTGCTTGCTGTAAGCAAAGAAGACTTAAATAACTGTCTGATGAAGATCAAAGACCACCGTCTTCGCTCTGGGTTGTGTCTCAGTGTAAAGCAAACAAAAATCTTTACCACTGGAGCAGTAAACAACATCCATATATTTGGAGAAAAGATTGAAGTCTTTGAAGACTTCATTTTGCTTGGATCCACTATCAACACTCGTGGCAGCAGCAGTCAAGAAATCAAACGACATATTGCATTAGGCAAATCTGCTGCACAAGACCTCTACAAAATGTTGGAAGAGCAAATATGCCAGTTTGAGGACTAAAGTGCACCTGACCCAAGCCAAGGTTTTCTCAGTAACCTTATATTCATGCGAAAGTTGGACAATGAATGAGGAGACTGTAGAAGAATTGATGCATTTGAGTTAATGTTGTTGGAGGAGAATATTGAAAATACCAAAGACTGCTAAAAGATCAAACAGATCTGTGTTTGATGAAGTACAGCCAGAATGCTGCTTGAAAGCAAGGATGGCCAGACTTCGTCTCTCATACTTCAGATATATTATTGGGAGGGACCAGTCACTGGAAAATGATATTCATATTTGGTAAGGTTGAGGGTCGAGAAAAAGAAGAAGGCCCACAGCAAAATGAATGGGCACAGTGGTGGCAACGCTGGGCTCAGGTGTAGCAATGATTGTGGTTGGCTCAGGACTAGGCAGTGTTTCATTCTATTATTGTGCATAGGGTTGCTATGAGTCGGTACTGACTCCATGGTACCTAACAACAATGTACTGTATCAAGACTTCATTTCTGTTATTGGCTAAGTAGTATTCCATTTCATGTATGTACCACATCTTGTTTATTTATTTTCTGTTGGGCTTTTAGATTGTTTTAATATTTTGGTAATTAAGAATGTACATGGAGTCCTGGTTTGATTCTATATGATGAACACTGCACCTCAAGGTCATTTGAACTGCAAGGTTGTTTGAAATGCAGGTTGGCAGCTTAGACTCGCCAGCCACTCCTCGATGGCACTTAACAACAACTACTATTTTTAATTTTTTGAGGAACCACCGCATTTTCTACAACGGCTATACCATTTTACATTCCTGGTAGAGTAGTGGATTATGAGCTGGGCTGTTAACTGCAAGGTCAGCAGTTTGAATCTATCAGTCACTCCATGGGAGAAAGATGATGCTTTCTGCTCCTGTAAAGATGTACAGCTCTGGTGGGATACTGTAGGATAAGCACTGGACAGATGGTAATCACAAGGTTGGCAGTTCAAACCCACTGGCTGCTCTTGGAAACCCCATACAGGGTCACTATGAGTCAGAACTGACTTGACAGCACACAACAACATGTTGTTATAAATATTCCACTGGATTTCTGATTATTTCTTGAAGATACATTTTTTTTGAATGTTTTATTGTGAATTATGAGATAGTTTACATGGGAGAATATTAGCTTTACATTCATCCTATCGTGTATCGTTTCTTTACATGGGAGAATATTAGCTTTACATTCATCCTATCGTGTATCGTTTCATTGCCACGGTTACAATCCTCTCCATGCCTCCCGGTCATCATCACACAGTCCCTCTCCCTCTCTGGGTCTGGAGTTCCCAGCCGCTCCATCTCTAAGAACAGTACTCACTTTTGACTGCCATCTCTCACAGGGGTGGGACGTTTAACCCCTAGAAGACACACGGCTCCTTTTCCAGCTCTGTCTCTCTCCCTCACTCCATAATGAGCCCCTCAAGTTGTGTGCACTGTTCCCTCACCAGGAACTCCCTCCTAGAGACCTTGGAGGATAGAGTAGAACTGCCCTTGAAGATAAAGTTTTGAAGGAGAAGTTTATGGTCAAAGTAAGAGCGTTCTAAAGACTCTTGATACATATTGCCAACTTATTTTCTATTTTACCTGTAAACACTCTTAAACTAAAGGTTCCTTATTTTTAATGATGTGGCCACTATGGTTGCATCTTTGGCAAATTGTAATGTTTTATAACCATGGTTATGTATACGCTTAGATATGTTCTCCTTTAGTTGGTCAATAAACTTCACTCATGTATTTTATTAACATTAAACAAAATGAAATGTTACATTTGAAAGTCTGTTTTCTTTTATGATTGTGTTTAGTTTTCTTTTGCCATAGATTTTTTTCTTTAGTACCATCAAGATAAGAAAATTAAAAAAGATTTTTCTGAGTCATACAGAATAGTTAAGTTCTAGTTTGTCACTGTAGTATAAAGCATGGAACCATAAGTGAGGTTGGTTTAAACTGCAAGGTCGGTGGTTCAAACTCACCGGCTGCTCCTTGAAAACTTTTTACAGGGTCGCTATGAATCGGAACCAGCTCTACACCACTTAATAACAACAGCAACAACAAAACCTAACCTATAACTCTTTAACATTTTACTTAAAATATTGTTTTGAACAGGTAGTACAAGTATCAAAATGTTCAAAGTATTTAAACTGAAACACCCCTGCCTCAAATGCTGTTTCCTTTCCTGGGAGCAACAGTTTTAGTAACTTTTTGTTAATCTATTTTATAAAACCTGTGAGAGCTAGAATCTGCATAAGGTGGAAACTTGTCAGAGACAAATATTTCTCAAAAATAGAGAGTGATAGAAATAATAGAGAGTGATGAAAAACTTATGAGACCTGTGAAAACAAGGCAATCCCCCTGAATTTCAGCTCTCCCAGGTTCTCTGTAGATAAATTCATGTACATAGGGCTGCATTAGATAGCGTACTAAACACACCGTCTGCATTTGAGAAATGGAAAGGTAGCTGAGCGTTTGGTTGTATATGAACTACATTAGCCAGTCTCTCACTGATAAAACATTTCCAACCTCTTGCTATTAACTAACAATACTGCAGTGATCAACCTTGTGCGTACTTCATTTTAACCATTTGTAAGAATATCTATCAGTAGAATAAACTTCTGGGACAGAAATTGCTGTGTCAGAATGTAATACTTTTTAAAATGTGTGCTCTTTTTCCTAGATTTTGCTCCCTCAGTATGTCTGTCCCCTTACATATTCTGAGTAATTACAGAATAGCTAAAGTTTTTGTTCTTGGCCAGTTTGTTGGCATGCTATAGGATAAGCACTGGACTGCTAGCTACAAGGTCGCTGGTTCAAACCTACTAGTCATTCCTAAGAAACCTTGTACTGGGTCACTGTGAGTTGGAGCTGACTTGACAGCACTTAACAACAGCATTACCATTTTAAGTTTCTCATTAGAGACACTCAAGTTAAACTGAAAAGATGCCACCTTTTTCTTTGTTTAGCAGCCTGACTTATGACCTTTCTAAGTTAATATAAGTTATTACTAGGAATCTGATGAATTTAACGAATAGTAGCTCTAACATTAATTATGCATTGTGGTTAAGGGAAATTTATACATTGTATAAAAATGTTTAATTGAATTCTGAGTTTTACTTAAATTGTGTGCTATTTAGTTTTTTTTTTTTTTTAATCATACTTTATTTTTTGAGCAGCTTTAGGTTCATAGCAAATATGCCGAAAGTAAAGAGTTCCCCTACGCCTCCTCTCTCCTCTGAACACAATTTGTCCTCTTACTAATGTTTTGCATTAGTGTATTATATTTGTTACACCAATATTGATACATTATTAACTAAAGTCTGGGTTTTACCTTAGGGTTCGTACATTGTGTCCTGTGGTTTGATGGGTTTTGATGAGTGGATGTTGTCATGTATCTATCATTACCATATGTTGCAGAATAGTATTCCTTTAAAATGTCCTGTGCTCACCTATTCATTACTCCTCTCCTTCCCCTGAACTTCTGTATATATTTGTGTGTAGGTTTTTTGTGGACTTAACATATTCAAGCCGTTTAGGTAAACACCAAGGAATGCAATTGCTGATCTCATGATAAGTGTCTGTTGAACTTGAATCTGCCAAACTGTCTTCCAAAGTGGCTGTGCTGTTTTGAATTCTCACCAGTAATGAATAAGAGTTCCACATTCTTGCCAGCATTTATTATTGTTTTTTTTGGATTTTAGACATTTTGATAAGTGTGTACTGGTATATCATTGCATTTTTTTATTTGCATTCCTTAATGACACATTTTGTTGAGTATTTCATGTTTTTATTTGCTGCCCCTGTATCTGAAGTTTATTTGAGATCTTTTACCCATTTTTAGATTAGGTTCTTGGTTTCTTTATTACTGGATTTTTAAAAGAGTTTGTTGTATATTTAGAATGCAAGTGCTTTATCAGGTATCTGTTTTTTAAATATCTTTTTCCTGTCTGTGCTTAGTTTTACACATTTTAATAAAAGTTCTCTTTAAATTTTATGATCAATTATAGACCAATATCTGTTATGAACATATATACAAAAATTCTCAACAAAATCCTAGCCAACAGAATCCAACAACACATCAAAAAGATAATACATCATGATCAAGTGGGATTCATATCAGGGATGCAAGGATGGTTCAACATTAGAAAAACGATCAACATAATCCA
>NW_006408577.1:14813516-14814954 GCF_000296735.1 Chrysochloris asiatica | reverse complement strand
AATAGCGTAGTGGTTATGAATCGGGCTGTGAACCTTAAGACCAGCAGTTCGAAACTACCAGACGCTCCGCAGGAGAAAGATGAGGTGTTCTGCTCCCGTAAAGATTTACAGCCTCAGAAACCCTGTACAGGGTCGCTATGAGTCAGAACTGACTCGAATGCACTTAAGAACAACACCTCTACAAGAAAAAGACAAATAACCCAATTAAAAAATGGGCACAGGACATGAACAGACACTTCACCAAGGAAGAGATCCGGGCAGCCAACAAACATATAAAGAAATATTCACGATCACTAAATTTTATGATCAGACTGTTGCCATGTGAATATGTTGAGATAGGAGTCCCTGGATGGCACAAATGACTAAGTTCTCCACGACTAGTCAAAATGTTGCACACTCAAACCCACCTCAAGCAGACCTGGTAATCTGCTTCCCAAATGTCATAGCCTTGAAAACCCTGGGGAAGCATGGTTCTACTCTGACACGCAGGGGGTCCCCATGAGTTGGAGTAGACTTTATGGCAGTGAACAACAACAATACTTAAAAATACGGGAAAGTATAGCAACCAAAAGAACAAAGGATGTGTTAAGTATGGTAATGCTATATGAGCCTTGAAGGTTGTGTACGTATAACAGAGTCCTATGAAATTGGTATGTAGTTCAAAACATGTTTCTTACAGATGTTATATTAGTCACTATGGTGTATTACATGAACAGTGATACCTGATGATCAAGTTATAGCATGGGTATGTATAATTTGCTTTGGAATTATTCATCTAGAGTATCTAAAATATCTTAGAAGCCTTTGCTTTTCAGATGTCCCTTGCTGGGTTTACTACTAACATTATGTAGAAGATTCTCATTTGCATTGTTATGTATGTTTTGAGGTTCGCTTGTAACAAAATGTAATGCATAAAAAAATTCCTTTGTTTACACAGGGAATGTCCAAACATACAGATGCAGCAGAAGAGGTTCTATTGGAAAGAAAAGGTTGTGCAGGAGTGATCACGCTAAACAGACCCAAGTTCTTAAATGCACTGAATTTGACTATGATTCAGAAGATTTATCCACAGTTAAAGGTTTGTAATTTCTTTAAGGCAATTACATAGTTTTTTAAAAATAAATTGTGATAGAACACTTCTGTTCTTTTTCAAAGAATCATAGGATTGTCTGGGGTCTGTGCCATTTGGTTGTTGAGTCCTCAGTACTTTTCTGTGTGTTTATCCTTGGGCACCCCTGGTGACTCGGTATTCATGAGACACTTTTGGTAGTGCTGTTAGGTACCATCCCATTGGTTCTGACTCATAGCGACCCAAGGAACAATAGACTGAAACATTGTCTGGTCCTATGGCCATTATCACAATTCTCAGGTTTGAACCCATTGTTGCTGCCACTGTGTCAGTCCATCTCTTTGGGGGTCTTTCTGTCTTTTGCTGACC
>NW_006408577.1:14809884-14812836 GCF_000296735.1 Chrysochloris asiatica | reverse complement strand
TATAGATTGAAGGAGTCCTGGTGTGGCTCTGTGGGTTAATGCACCAGACTGCAAAGCTGGTTGAACTGCAAGGTCAGCAGTTCAAGCTCACCAGTTGCTCCTCGGAAACCCTAAAGAGGTTCACTATGGGTCGGAACTGACTCAATGGCACTTAACAACAACATAGATTGAAAAGTATGGTGAAAGGATATAGCCTTGGTACACACCTTTCCTGATTTTAAATCATTTACTTTCTCCTTTTTCTGTTTTAATGACTGCCTCTTGGTCTGTGTTCAGCTTCCTTGTGAACACAGTTAAATGTTCTGGAGTACTCATTGTTTGCAGTGTTGTTCATAGTTTCCTATAAACTTTACAGTTGAATACCTTTGCATAGTCAATAAAGCACAAGTAAACATCTTCCTGGTATTCTTTGCCTTCATCCAAGATCCGTCTGATGTCAGCAGTGATAGCCCACATCCTGTGTCCTGTTCTCAATTGAACTTGAATTTCTGGCAGTTCCTGTTGATATATTACTGTAACTGTTTTTTAATTATCTTCTGCAAAATTTTACTTGTATCTGGTATTAATGTTACTATCTGATGATTTCCACATTCCATTGGGTCACTTTTCTTTGGAATGAACACAAATATGGATCTCTTTCAGTAAGGTGGCCAGGTAGCTGTCTTCCAAATTTCTTAGACAAGTGGGGGCATCCAGTGCTGCATCAACCTGTTAAAATATTTCATTTTGTATCCTGTCGGTTCCTGGATCCTAGTTTTTTTGCCAATGCCTACAGTGCAGTTTGAACTTCAGTACCTTTAGTACCAATGGTTCTTGATCATATGCTTCCTTTATAATGATTGAACATCAACCAGTTCTTTTTGGTACAGTGACTCAGTGTATTCCTTCCATCTTCTCTTGATGCTCTCTGTATCATTCAGTATTTTGCCCATGGAATCCTTCAGTATTTCAAGTTGAGGATTGATTTTTTTCTTCAGTTCTTTAACCTTGAGAAATGCTGAGTGTGTTCTTCCCTTTTGGTTTTCTCACTCCAGATTTTTGCACATTTCATGGTAATACTTGACTCTCTTCTCTAGCTGTTCAGCTTTTACTTCCTCATTTCAAGTTGCTTTATCTTTTGTATGCTTAGGAACTAGTTTCAGAGTCTTTTCTGACATCCATTTTGGTCTTTTCTTCCTTTCCTGTCATTTTAATGCCCTTTTACTTTCTTTATGTTTGATAGTCTTTTTTTAAAAAAAAAAAACAAAAAGCTTTTCTTGTCAGTTGAGTGCTAGTTTACATGGGAGAACATCGGTTTTGCACTTAACCATTCGGATTTGATTTCATAGCCATGATTACAGTCCTCTCCATGCACCAGTGATTAACAGTATTTGCCTTTATTCTCTTCTTTTTTTTTTCTTTTTCAAAAATGTTTATGTACGATACTTTTGATGTCATGCCACAAACTTCTGATCATCGATCTGTAATGTCTGGTGCATCAAGTCTGTTCTCAAGATGGTCTCATAATGCAGACGGGATGAGCAGTTGATAGTCTGGTCCATAGTCTGGTCCATAGTCAGCTTCTAATCTTGTTTTGGCTGATGATAGCGATCTTCTCCACTGTTTCTTCCCGCAGATAGTCAATTTGATTTCTTTGTATTCCATGTAGTGAGGCCTATATGGATAATTGCCTGTATGTTGCTTTAAAAAGGTATTTGCAATGAGTAAGTCATTAGTCTTGCAAAATTCTGTCATGTGATCTCCAGCATCATTTGTATCACCAAGGTCATATTTTCCAGCTATTGATCCTTCCTCTGTTTCCAACTTCACATTTCAAAGACCAGTACTGATCAATCCATCTTGATTGAATGTTTAATCAATTTCAGACAGAAGAACTTGGTAGAAATCTTCAATTTCATCATCACTGATTATACGGGTTGGTGCATAAATTTGAATAATAGCAGTAAAACTGTTTTTCCTTGTTAAGTGCCACAGAGTCAGTTCCAACTCAATAGCAACTCATAGTTTTCGAGGAGCAGCTGGTGGGTTTGAACTTGTGGTTCACAGTCCAATGCTGATCCTGCAGTGCCACACTAGGAGTATGTATATTATCTTATCACTGACAGCATTTTACTTCAGTGTATATCCTGTAATGTTCCTTTTGATGATGAATGCTATGCCATTCCTCTTCAATTTGGCATTCCTGGCATAGTAAACTATATGATCGGCTGTTTCAGAATGGTCAATACCAGTCCATTTCAGCTCACCAATATAGATTTGATGCCCAAGATGTCCTCTTCATATATTCCAGGTCATTTTTGACAAATTCTAATTTTCTTAGATTCATACTTCTGCATTCCATTTTCCGATTTTTAATAGATGTTTGTAATTATTTCTTATTTCAAGTTGTGCACCATCAGCAAATGAAGTTACTGAAAACTTTGCTCCATTCATTTGATTATGGTTGAATCTACTTTGAAGAGAGAGGTCTTCTCCAGCCATATTTGAGTGCCTTCCAACTGAGAGACTCATCTTTTGGCACTATATCTTAGAATATTCTGATGCTGTTCATAAGGTTTTCATATTCTGGCACTCTGACAACAATCACTAACTAATCATAAGGTTGTCAGTGGTGAACCATTCAGAAGTAGTCTGCCTCTCCTCTTCCTTAGTCTGGAAGTTCCACTAAAACTAGTCCACCAAGTTGAGTGACCCTATTGGTACTTAAATACCATTGTCATAGCCTCCAACATCACAGCAACAAGTAAGCTACTACAGTACAACAACTGACAGCTGAGTAGTGGAGAGAAATTTTACATAGCCTGTTTTTATTTTTTCTTTTAAGTTTTTATTGTGGATTGAGTGTAAGTTTGCAGGGCAGATCATCAGTTTTAAATTCAACAAATGATACAACTTGTTTCAAAACAATGATTACATTCCCCTCCATGTACCATCAGTATTTCTCTCTATTCA
>NW_006408577.1:14804400-14805594 GCF_000296735.1 Chrysochloris asiatica | reverse complement strand
AGTTCCGACTCGATGGCATCTGACAACAACAATTTATTAGCTATGTAGATTGGGAAAGGTAATCTCTCTGTGCCTCACTTTCCTCATCTATAGCAGAGATATGATGCCATTTCATTAGGCTGGTTGTGAAGATTAAATAAAATAGTTTATCTTAAAGTACCTAACACAGAGTTTCCCATAGGTGTTGAACAAATATTCGTTCTCCCACCTCCACTGCTTCCTTAAGTGATTCTTTATTTGATGAATCTTCTATTCTGGTGTGTCTGTTTGGGACTAGTGTGTGATACAGAGTAACCAACCAAGTTGATTTCTGACTCATGATGGCCCTGTGAGGGTTAGGGTATAACTCAGCTCCACAGGCTTTTCAATCACTGATTTTTTGGAAGTAGATGTCTAGGCATTTTCTTCCAAGGTTTCTCCTGGTGAACTTGAACCACCAACCTTTTGATTGGCAGCTGAGTGTGTTAACCATTTGTACAGCTCAGGAAATTCAATACAGATAAATTAGCCAAGTATTCCAGATTCGAGTAGAAACTTACATGTTAGAACACGTCTGTTAACATACTCCAGCATTACATTAACCTTTACATTAACCAGGTCTATCCAGCTGCATCTCTTTTTGCATCTAAATTTTTGTTCTTGGGTTTAGAATTTGTAGAGCCCTTATTATTCTGTCTCTGTTTAGCTAATTTCTTTTGATCCATTCTAGCAGTTTGAATTTCTAGCAGTTTGGATGTTGATTTTACGTGGTGTTTGTTTATTAGCTATCCTATTCAACTCTAACTCATTTGCACATTTGCGCAGTACCAAATGAAGTGGTTTAATTGTTACTTGGAAAGTTACCAGACAGAGTCCTGTATGACCACAGAAGAAAGGTCATTATTGTTCTGTCGGGAATTTGAGGGTTGATTTGTTCACCAGATTTACATGCTTATGTAACATAATTTTATTATGTATAATTTTATTATGTATTCACCTTGTCTTCAAGGTTAGCATAGCAAAGATTTCAGGTGCCATCCCAAAATTTGAATCATTAAATCTCTTTTCCCTGATGCACCCATCTAGCTAGTTTGTTATAACAACCTCTAATTTATGTCAGAAATGAAAATAAAGTTGGAACTACTTTAGATAGATATAGTTTACAAAAGAATACATACACATGTTCCTGTGTGTGTGTGTGTGTGTGTGTGTGTG
>NW_006408577.1:14797337-14804300 GCF_000296735.1 Chrysochloris asiatica | reverse complement strand
ATTTGCATTTATAATATGGAGAGAAACGCCTGGCCGTAGATTTCCAATTTTATTTCACATGGATTTGCTGTGAATTGGCACTTGCTTTGATGGTAGTGAACAACAAAAGTTTGTACTATGCTTATGTCATCTTCTTTTACATTTGGATAGAAGTGGGAACAAGATCCTGAAACTTTCATGATCATTATAAAGGGAGTTGGAGGAAAAGCATTCTGTGCTGGTGGTGATATCAGAGGTAAAAAAAAAAAAAAATTCCTTCTCAATCAAATGTTTTTAATTTTTATTTTTTCCAGTAGAACTGACAAAGTATTAGCATAGCATATTTTTGTGGTACTTTGTAATATGTTTTACTTGTTAGAAATGTTTTGCTATTAAGTTAATACATTGCTTAGTTAATGCAGAATAAAGAGGAAATTTAAAGATTTATCTTTTGTAGTTAATATTTGAAAAATGAAGGGAATAAGGTAACTTGTATCATGGAGGGGATTACAATCACTGATAAGGAAACAAAGTATATTATTTGTTGAATATAAAACTGATGAACTGTAAGCTTTCAGTCAATTCACTATAAAAAGTTAAACAAAAACAAAAAACCTACATCTGAGATTCAGCTATCTTGTTTCCTTCCTGAATTATCCTTAACAAAATGTCAAGTTATAATATGTAAGTTAATTGAATTTTATGTTAGAAAAGCTGATACTTAGCAGTTTGTCATTTAACTCTACACTCATATTACATTGAATGACTTGGCATTTTCTGAATATGATTTGTTCTCTTATATTTTCATGATTTGTGAATGTTTTTCCTTTGTAATTTTTTTCCACTCTGTTGTTGAACACTCTGTTACCCTGTATGATTCAACTCATGTCTTCTTAGATACCCCAACTTTCCACTCCCAAAGAGAGTTAAAGTGCAACACCTCTGTGCATTTTTATATTCTTACATATGCCAAAATCTCCTTGAGGTAAGGAGTATGATCTAATTACCTTTCTGTCTTTGATGCTTAACATCAAAAACCAAAACCCAACATGCCAACTCATAGCAACTCTATAGGAAGGGACTGAGAAGAACCACTGCTCTTTGGTGTTTCCAAAGCTGTCTTTATAGGAGCAGATGGCCTGTTTATTGTCTAGGCAGCATCTGGGGGGTTTGAACTGCCAACCTTGCAGTTAGCAGCCGACAGCCTAATGCACCACTAAGACTCCTTTGCTCCTTAGCATATTCATTTTTGAAATCCTGTATTACAAGGAATAGTTTTAAACGTTAGGGATTGGACTCTAATTCTTTAATAACTTTTTGAGGATAGTAGTGTTATAACAGTATAAAAAGATTAGTTCTCACTTATTTAAATTTGGAAATTTGTCTTTACAAGTTTAGCTATTAAAAAGAAAAATGTTTGTTTTCAGAATTCAGGTCAATGTGCTTATTATCACTACTGATTGTCAGTGTTTTATATATACTGAAAACTGTTCACACTTTGTATCTTAATGGTTAGGTCCAGGGATAATTTTTTTCTTTATATTTTTATTTTGTATTTGCTCATTTGTTTTTGTATTGTGTTACTACAGCAATCTTTGTTTTGAATTTGTTCACCCAATTTACAAGTTTATCTAAAACATAGTATTGGAATTCAGGCTAATTTCACATTAATTGAAGTTGTCTGAGTTAAATCAAAAACAGCTGAGTTAAAATTTGCAGCTTAGTATTATCTTTGATTGCATAGACTGATTTAACCCAATTGTTTTGCTTACTAGAATATTTTAAAACCTGGTTTTCTGCAGTGGATTGATCTTTTCTCCTATGTTGGGTCTCAAAGGGTCAGGTTAGTTTACATAGAGACAGAGCCTTATGCTTATTAGGGTTTAGCTGCTTCTAACTGTGAGCTGTTTTCTTCATATGTTGTTGTTGTTCATATAGGCCTAACTCTATACTGTTCTTAAAAATGCAGTTCTAAGTTTTGATTTATTCTAGTTCAAGTCTATAAAGAAATTGATTCCACTTCAAAGAAATTTCAAGGTCTAAGTTCAAGGCAATAAGTAGGCACTCGGGAAAACATCAATCGGTATTATGAATGTCATTTAATTTATGTGAGATTGCATTGCTTTAACTAATTGAAAAGAAAATAACACACATCTAGGAAGGTTTGGAGGTTGAAAACACCAACTTCAATTCAAAGGCAGTAAGTACTACTTGTTCTCCTTTCCATTTAGATTTGGTAAATATTGATGATATTCCTGGCATGTGTCAGCAAAAACCAGGGAATGAGGAAAGTAGATGTTAGATTTTTCTTTTAAAAACTTGAAAAATCAGTCACTATTTGGAGCATTTTCAAAAAGACAGATCAGAATTCTGCAGAATTCATTTAAAAATTGAGATAGTCAGGATTTCTCTGTAACTCTATCTTGTAAAGAAAAGATGTGTGTAAGGGGGCTTTTAAAAGTTCATGGATAAATTCCATTTGTCCACAAACTTTTTGAAGCCCTTTCTGTATTATGTTTGATTAATATTTCAGTAGAAAATTCTCCTGGGACTGAAAGTCATTGAAGATTTACTTATATGACCTTGCAGTATACAGAAGAGAAACTTTTGGTAGCAGTCTTGAAATGTGGACTTTGGATAATGGGAGATTGCAATAAGAATAAAACCACCAAATAGTGTTTGTTATTCAGCAAATTAATCATATATTTGCCAGGTCAGCTTAGGTATGCTGTAGCAATGGCTTTGAGAAGTTACATTTCCATTGATATTATTAATAAATAAAAATAAAACAAACAAGTTGCCATTCTTACTATTCGTGACAGAGTAGACATGCTCCGTAAAGTTTTGGTGGCTTTCTGAAGTGCCACTGGATTTCGAATGTTACATACTATTTTGTTTATTACCTCTCTAACCTCTCCTTTTACTATTCCCTTAAGCTTTTATAAAAATATTTGCTGTTTCTTGATATTAGTCTGTTCTTTCTTGCCAAAGTATCTTTATAGATACTGCATCCTCTAGTTAGAACTTTCCCTGCCAGCTTGTAGGAAATCCTTACCCATCTGTTCAAACTTGGGTCAGTCTTACCTCTTCTGGGCAGCCTTTATTTACTACTCTCCTACAGTAACCCTATACAGGATTGCTATGGGTCAGAACCGACTCGACGGCACTTCACAGCAACAACCCCTCCTTATTTTGGACATAGTACAGAGTATATGGTAGTGGTAGTGTGTCTTCCCATTATTTTGAAATCCAGGGCAGCATCTTAAATTGCTGTCTTACTATCTTCAGCACATAAAATCATGTGTGGTACAGAGTAGATGCTCATTAAATGTTTCATGGTGAAGTGATTATGGCAGAAACATTAAATTAGATGGAATATACTGTATTTTATTGTAACAGATGAACTTCTAAAGGAAAAGTCTGTCCAGCACATTTTTATTAAGATCCTAGACAAAACAGTCAAAAGGAAATGCAGTTTGTAGCAGCTTATGATTTTTAATTAAAGTATAATGCTTTGTAAGAAGTTCTTAATAAGAACTTGAGGCTTTCACATTGGACTATAGATCTCTTCTCAAGTCTGTGGCACAGATACTTTAATAATAAGCCATTCTAGAGTTTCCCTTTGGTTACTGAACATCACGTTGTTTTGGTGTTAAGTGCCATTGAGTCGGTTCTGACTCATGGTGACCCTGTATAGGGTTCCGAGGAGCAGCAGTTGGGTTCAAACCACCCACCTTTCAGTTAGTGGTCCAATGCTTATCTTACAGTGCCACACCCAGGACCCTTGTTAATATTATAGTACTTTTAATTCATTAGTGTTTGACTATATTTACTGGGAAGTGTCTTTATTTGAATTGTGCCTTTTTTTCATTTGTAGAGGTCTCAAATGCTGGAAAGACAAAACAGAAGCTAGCTCAAGATTTCTTCAGAGAAGAATATACAGTGAACAATGCCATTGGTATGTGTGATTTGTTTGGAAATGTAATCAAAGGAGGGATACTCATTTAACCTCCCTGTGTACTATATGTCAGACTCTGTGCTAGTCACTATGGTAAAGGAGAGAAGGGGCAACAGCTGTGGTCCTTGCCCTCAGCAAGACATTAAACAAATGGTCATACAAATGATTACTTACAGTTAAGTTGAGTGCTTTGGTATAAATCAAATTAAATTCTTCTGACTAGTTATTTTTAAATAACTTCTATTTTAATATTAGTAGGCTACAAGGTAGCATGGTGGTTTGCAAGTTGGACTACTGACTGAGAGGTCAGCAGTTCGAAGGTCAGGAGAAAGAGCATACTTTCTACTCCTGTAAAGACTTGGTGGTTATGTGCTGTGGAGATAGCAACCCTGTACAGGGTTTCCGAGGCTGTAAATCTTTATGGAAGCAGAAAGGCTCCTCTTTCTCTCGCAGAGCCGCTGGTAGTTTTGAACTGCTCACCGTGAGGTTAGCAGCCCGATTCGTAACCACTACGCTACCAGAGCTCTTTAAAGAGTTAGAGCTACAGAACCCTATACAGGGTTGCTATGAGTCTGAACTAACTCTGACTCACAACCACCACACTTAACTATTTTTTTTCCCTTAAAATCAGTATGTAAAACATGAATACCTAACTACATGGCTTGCCTTTTTTTTTTTTTTTTTTTTTTTATATGGGTTTCAATTTTCTTTAAAAAATGACATATTTTCTAACAAGGGCATCAGGAATGAAAATTTCATTACAGGTGAGGTGCTAAGTTTCATTGGAACTTAAACAGTTTTTATTTTATCAAGTTAATTCTTCATGCATTATGTTACAGAGAATACCGCTGTTTACCCATCAGCCCAGATTTAAGACATCTATGTTTTGTTTTTACATGATGTATTAAAACATACTTGAAGGAAATACAATACTATAAGTTTAAAGTTGCAGTTCAGTCAGCCTTGCTGCTGCCTTCAGTGCCATTCTTCCTCCTCCCTCTGTCCCCAGTAGCAGGCATTATCGTCAGTTTGTAGTGTATCCTCCTAGTCCATGTTGTAGATTTTTACTCATATTTATGAATAAAATATACTGTTGTGTTTCTGAAATTTACATAAACACTGTCGTACTGCTTATACCATTTCATAAGTTGTTTGAAACATCAAAGAATGTAACGGTTGTATAGTATTTAATATTATTAATATTATATACTAACTAGTCTAAAGGAGCTCTGGTAGTGTAGTGGTTACGAATCGGGCTGCGAACCTTAAGGTCAGCGGTTCGAAACTACCAGCCGCTCCGCGGGAGAAAGATGAGGCTTTCTACTCCTGTAAGGATTTACACCCTCGGAAACCCTGTACAGGGTCGCTATGGGTCGGAACCGACTCGACGGCACTTAACAACAACAACAACAAGTCTAATGGATATTTTTGGTTAGTTCCAACTTTTGCATCCCTTGTATGTCCCTTTAGAAGTTAATGTGAAGCAATTTCTCCTGGGCTATTGGAAGCGGAATTGATGGGTTTTATGTAGAATTCATATATCCTCAGTTTGTTTCCAAAGTGTTCCTGTTCCCTAAAGTACAGCGTTCTTTTGTTATATGTCCTATCCATCGTTTGTTAAACTTTGCTTGTAGTAATATCTTTTTGTAGCGTTTATTTGCATTCCTTTGAATACCAAGGAAGTAGAAATTATTTTTTTATATTTCTTATGTTTTTGTTGGATTGTTTATGGTTTTTCTTGCTAATTTTAGACAATCTTTATGTATTTTTGGATACTTTTGTAGGGAATGTATAATACAAGTGTACTTTCAGTATGTTACTTTAAAAAAACTTCATGTTATTTTTGGCATAGACATTTCTTTTGATGAAATGAATCATACCCATTTTGTTTCTGCTTTTTGTATCTTAAAACAAACAAACAAACACTTTTCTTATTCTGAGATTAAGATATTCTTATATTGTAACAATTTAATTGCATTATAGTCTAGTCCTTTAATGTTCTTAGACATTTGTGCATGTGATTTCATCTAACTTTGATTTTCCATATGAAAAGTCAGATGCCTAATGCCTTTTATTGAAAGGTCTGTCCCTTATTAATTGATTTTAATGAAATTTTTGTTGTATACAAAGTTATTATAGCAGGTCTATTCCTGGGATATTTTGTTTATTGATCGAGGGGTTTCAAAACATTTGTGAAAGTTTTCTGTTTTCTTTTAATTCCCTTTTTCCATGACATTTTCAAAAAGCCCTTATATTTATCTACTTATGTTAAAACTTATGCTGAAACTGCAGTCCTGGTGTGGCCCTGTAGGATAAGCACTGAACTATTAATCACACGGTCAGCGGTTCAAACCCACCAGCCCTTCCTTGAAAAGGCTAAACAGGATAGATAGGAGTCGGAAACAACTTGATGGCATTTAACAACAACAACAACAACATGTGGAAACTACAGTATCAGAATTGTTACAGTTTTAAAACATGGTTTTGTCCACTACAGGCAAGTTATTCTTGTTTTCTTTTTTAGAATTGTCTTGGCTACTTTTTGAATTTTAATCTTTCAGATGAATTTTAGAGTTGACTTATCTGGTTCTACAAAAGATACTAGTAGAGTTACTAGTTTAAGTGATGGCTGCACAACTTTAATTTCAGTAATTATACACTTGTTGTTGGTTGGTGCCATCGAGTCAGCACCAACTCATAGCGACCATATGCACAGCAGAACAAAATAGTGTCTGATCCTGGGCCAACCTCACTACTGTTGCCACACTTGAATCCATTGATGCTGCCACCTGGCCAATCCATCTCATTGGGGGGTCTTCCTCTTTTTCTCTCACTCTCCATCTTACCAAACATGATATCCTTCTCCAGTGACTGTTCCCTCCTGATAATATGTCCAAAGTATGAGCGATGAAGTTTCGCCATCTTGGCCTCCATGGAACGCTCTGGCTGCACTTCTTCCAAAACAGATCTATTGGTTCTTTTGGCAGCCCATGGCACTTTCAATATTCTCCTCCAACACCATAATT
>NW_006408577.1:14790351-14796296 GCF_000296735.1 Chrysochloris asiatica | reverse complement strand
GATGAGTGAGTGCCTCCTGTGCCGCTTCACTTTCTTGAAAGAGTCCAATTTTGATTCCATCAATTCCTGGTGGCTTGTTCTTTGCCAATTCCTTCAGTGCACCTTGGACTTCCTCCCTGAGTATCATTGGCTCTTGATCATATGCTACCTCTTGAAATGGTTGAACATTAACCATTTCCTTTTGGTACAGTGCCTCTGTGTATTCCTTCCATCTTCTCTTGATGCATTCTGCATCCTTCAATAATTTTCCCAGAGAATCTTTCAATAACGAAAGTCAAGGCTTGAATTTTTTCTTCAGATCCCCCAGCTTGAGAAATGCTGAGCGTGTTCTTTCCTTTTGGTTTTCTGATTCCAGATCTTTGCACATTTTATACACTTGGAATGGATGAATTTTAGAGTACGTATAAACTAGTCTAAGGATATATTCATTAGGTTTACTTCTGTGTTCTTCCAGATATTTTATAATTTTCTCCATAAAGATCTTGCTTGATTTTGCTTTAAGAGACTTTAGATATTCTTAGATTGTTTTGGGTTCTTTCTACTACATTTAATGATAATTCTTTTTCTGTTACATTTGTAATTGACTATTTCTAATGTATAAATATGTTTTCTATTTTAATATCTTGGCCCTACATGCAGCAGGCCTGTTGAAATGTATTCATTCTAAGGGTATTTTTATATATGCTCTTGGCTTTTCTATGTATGTGCAGATGGTAAAGTTGCCTAAGTTTTTTTTTTGTTTTTTTTTTGTCTCTTCCTAATTCTTTTATTTATGACTTGTTTTATTCTATTTTGACTAAGACCTTTTTTTGTTATGTTGAATGATTGTAGCAGTGTCTTTTTCTTGCAGAATTTATTTGCCAAGTTAAAGCTGTTCTTTCCGTTTGAAATTTGGTGCAGTGTTTTATTAGTTCTAAGGTGGTCATTGTTATCCAGTGCTTGAGCCTCCTATTTCTCTGTTTTCCATATACTCTTACAGGCACAGGGTAAGCTTTCTTACTGAATGCCTGGGTCATCAGATAGAGCTTTTTTTGGTCCTGTTTTTACAAATGGAGTAGCTCTTCCTAGCTTGAGACTTTATGTAGGTAACTCATTGCATTGGATACTATGGTCCAGAATTAAAATTGATCCCATGTCCGTGTCATAGCTGCACACACTGCTAATGACCATTACTTCTTTGTCTGTAGCTTCCATTCTTTTTTAAGTTTGTTTCACTTGAGCATATTTCATTTCTGGCTTTGAAGTTAGTTATTTAAATTTTTTTTTCCTAGCATTTTTATGTATTTGAATTAGAAGTGGGAAAAGGATGGTTTCCCACTTTAGTTCAAAGCCTAAAATTCCACATACCTAGTTTACTTAAAATGTTTTATTCTAATTGTAATATATTTATGATATTTTTTACCAACACTGTCCAGGAGAACTTTTTGCAGTGATGGTTATCTGTGTTGTTTAATATGATAGCCAAGGTCAGTTTGAACTGCAAGGCTGGTGGTTCAAGTCCATCATCGCTTCACAGGAGAAAGATGAGGCTTTCTGCTTTGGCAAATAATTTACAGTCTTGGAAACTATATATAGGGTAGGGTGACTGTCGGAACTGACTTGGCAGCACTTGACAACAACATAGAAATCCCTGAGAATGTGATAATTAAAGTTATGCTTTGGTGGCTCATTGGGATAGTTGAGTATATTTACAGAATCTAGAGGTGTCAGACTTCTGCAGTCATGTATTGTCCTATGGCAAGGAATAATATTAGTAACAAGCTGTAATAAAGGCTCAGTGATTGATGTTTTTATAATGTTGTAGGCAACTCCTACCAAAGGAAAAACAAACAAAAGAAAGGAAAAGAGTAAAAGTTTGTATAATTAACAGAATTTGCCATCTAGAATTTCAAAGGCTATTAAGTTGCATCATATTACAGATAAAGAAACTCATCCATATAACATGTGTGTGTGTATCATGTCATTTAGCACACACACAAAGCATTTAAGTTGTGCCCAGTTAAATTACCAAGTAACAATAATGCTGAGACCAGGATCTGAGTCTTTCAAATCCCAGTCTGGGCTTTTTTCTGTCTGCTTTACTTCTCTGTGTGTATCTCAATATTTCTTTAGATGTATAGAAAAAAACAATAAGTTTTAAAAATAAAACTTTGTACATAAACATTAGCAGTCTATAAGGTGAATGTTAATTGTATTTTTCAGTAGCTAAGTTATACAAGATTTTCATGTTTCAAATTGAAGCGTTATTAAATCATAATGAGTAGATCAGATTATGCATAAATTAATCTTAAAAAATAACATAGTTTTCAAACCATTTAATTCACTTTAATATTCTTCATAAAAATTTTCAAGGGAAATACTCAGAGCTCAAGTAACATAGTGTTTGGTAAAAAGTGAATGTGTTTTAAGCATTCCCATTAACTTTGTCTCTATTTCTTTTTAGATTCCTGCCGTAAACCCTATGTTGCACTTATTCATGGAATTACAATGGGTGGAGTAAGTAGACTGTTTTTATTCTCATCATTGATAATAAGTGAGTTGTATTTTAAACGACAATTAACTCGTAAACATAAGTGAGGAGATGAGTGTAATACAATAGAGCATTAGGTATTCTTACAGAATTCGTTGAAACAAAATCAACATGGATTTTGGATCCTTGCAGATTTGGGATATGATATTTGCTTGTAGCACTTTTAGACTATGTCAACTGAAAAGAATATTTTGTTATTAATTATGTTATATACTGAAAAACTCCTAGTAAGCTTTTTTTACCCAACAGACTTGTTTGAATTTTTTAAATTATTATTAATATGCAGAACTCTTTTCTACTTAATCATGAACTAATTGCCTCCAACTTCTTCAAAAAAGAAATTGAAATGTTGAGTTTTTTCTTAGACTCTGAACACTGGGAATGTGGCTGTGTAAATTGATCTTATTGCAAATGGTGTTACTGATAAAGGAAGAGTTATAAAAACTTGGAGTAACCTTATAACAGGGAATTGCCATTTTCAGAATTCCATTTCTTCTGAGTTTTAGCCAGTATTTTATCAATACAACACTATTTTGATCTTGTAGCTTTATAGTAAGTCTTGAAATGGGTAGCTTCCCAACTTTTTTCTGCACTATTGTGTTGGCTGCCCTGGGTCTTTTGTCTTTGCTATAAACCAGTCCCTGGAGAAGGATATCATGCTTGGTAAAGTGAAAAAGCAGAAGACCCTCAACAAGATGGATTGACACAGTGGCAGTAACCATGGGCTCAGATGTAGCAGTTGAGAGAAGGGGAAGGACTGGGCAGTGCTTTGTTCTGTTGTGCATAGATAGATTCGCTATGAGTCAGAACCAACTTGACAGCACCAACCAACAGCTACAGCAACAAATAGACTTTAAAATCAGCTTGCTGAAAATCCATAAAATCTGTTCCCAGGATTTTCACTGGGATTGCATTGAATCCTTAGATCAAATTGGGAAGAATTAAATTAGCATCTTAGTCTTCCTGTCCATAGGAAGGAATAAAGATGATTTTTGTTCCCACAAAGATTTACAAGCCTCAGAAACCCTTTACAGAGTGGCTATGAGTCACAACAATGCTACAGAACTTAACAACAGTGTATAAGGAGCTCTGGTAGCCCAGTGGGCTGCTGACCATAAAGCTGGCAGTTTGAACCCCCATCTGCTTTGTGGGGAAAATGATGAGGCAATCTGCGTCTGTAAAGATTTACAGCCTCAGAAACCCTAGGGAGCAGTTCTGTTCTGTCCTAGGGTTGCTGTGAGTCAGAATTGACTGGACAGCAGTAGGTGTGAATATTGGATAGCCTACCATTGTGTAGATACATAAATCTTGCACCTGCTGCTGCTGCTGCTGCTGTAGAGCTGGCCATTGACTTACCATGAGCCCATGCATAGGGAGTGCAATGTTGCCTGGTCCCGCTTCCTCCCCATGATTGGATGCAATGGGACCCTTGTTGATTTATAGGTTTTCATAGGCTAATGCTTGGAAGGAGGTTGCTAGACCTTTCTTCATAGTCTGTCTTAGTCTGGAACTGTTGCTAAAATTTGTCCAGCATAATAGCAACACACAACCCTTCACTGACAGGCAGATGGTGGTTGTACATTTGCTGGGAATTGAACCCAGTTGCCCTTGGACATGGCAGGGGGTTAGAATTCTACCACCTCTCCACCATTATTACTACCTCTCACATGGAAGGAGAAATTTCTACCACAGAGCCATTGCTGTCCCCAGTATCATTTGAAAGTCTTGTTAAAACAGATTTGTCCATCTCAAGTGTTCCCAGATGCTGCTGCTGGTTAGTGGTGGCACTCAAAGAACCACTACTACAATATGTTGAAAACTTACAGTTTGTTATGCAAAAGATCTTTGTTATAATTCAACATATTTCAATCCTGAAATGGCAGTGTGAGAATAAAGTAGGGCAGTTATAGCTTAAGAAACATATATCGATGGTAATTACCTATCTTTAACTTGACTTTGATCAATAAATTATTTATTGTGTAGAACTGTGTTCCATAGAGTGTTTCAGGGACTGATTTTCTTTGGAAGCAGATTGCCAGGTCATTCTTCTGAGGTGCCCGTGGGTGTATTCAAACCTCTAGCCTTTTGTTCAGCAGCAGAGCCTGTTAACTGTTTACACCATCCAAGGCCTCTTGTAATAAGATTTCTGTTTAAGAAAATGTTAACTGTCCAAGAGATGGCGCCATAGAGCTTGATTATTTTTTTTCCTGCTCTCCTATTGCAAAGCAGTATTTTTTATTAACATGAAAAGCAACAGTTTTAGTGTCTCTTGTTATCCACCATAAAGAGTAGCACAGAATTTTACAGAGGAGGTAACTGAATTCTAATGTTTCAGAGATTGAAAATGTACTCAATGTTTCAGTATACAGTAAAATAAAAATAAATGATACAGTAATTATCTACTTTGTTGTTGTGTGGCTAAGTGCCGTCAGTCAGTTCTGACTCCATAGCAACCTTGTTTAGGGTTTCCAAGGAGCAGCTTGTAGGTTTGAACTGCCGACCCTGTGGTTCACAGTCTAGTGCTGATCCTACAGTGCCACACCAGGAGTCTGATGACCTACTTGATTCATCAAAATTATGTTGTTGTTGTTGTTGTTAAGTGCCATCGAGTCGGGTCCGACCCATAGCGACCCTGTACAGGGTTTCCGAGGGTGTAAATCTTTACGGGAGTAGAAAGCCTCATCTTTCTCCCGCGGAGCGGCTGGTAGTTTCGAACCACTGACCTTAAGGTTCGCAGCCCGATTCGTAACCACTACGCTACCAGAGCTCCTTCAAAATTATGTTAAATTATATCATTCTAGTTTTTCTGACAGAGCTAATTATTTTATGAATAGAAATTTGAAAGAATAGTTCTGCCTGAAATTAAAATTTAATACTGTTGCCTTTTTTAAAAAATGTTTTATTGTGAATTATGTGGTAGCTTACATGGGAGAACATTAGCTTTACATTAATCCTGTTATATATCGTTTCATTGCCATGGTTGCAATCCCCTCCATAGATCATCAACCAACCAAGGAGTATACCCTGGCAACCCCGGTTGCCAGCACGCAGCCCCTCTCCCGCTCTGGATCTAAAGTCCCCAGCTGCTCCATTTCTCCACATCATCGTCTCTGCCTCCATCTCTGGCATCACTGCTTCTCTGGGTAGGGTCCTGCTCTCCACTCTTCTCCTTGATGGTCTCAGGGACCTCCACTCCTAGACTCCTTTTGCTACAAAACATCTACCTTTACGTTTCCAACCCTCACAGTCAGTCCTGATAACATTTACTCACTATTGTTCACAAGAAACCTATCCCCATCTCCTTTCATCAGCCCCGCCCACACAGATTGGATACTACTCAGTGGAGATTCTACCTTCCTCTGTGCCCTTTGGATCTAGACTCCCTCTTGAAAGCTTGTAAGCCAGTCACTTCTTG
>NW_006408577.1:14781952-14789157 GCF_000296735.1 Chrysochloris asiatica | reverse complement strand
CCCCCCCACATCCTGGTAACCAGCAAATAATCCCCCCCACACACACACTTTAGTATGGATTCTTTTTCTTAGTCTTTTACAGTTGTGGTCCTATGCATATTTCTCCTTTTGTGACTAATTTCACTCAACATAATGTTCTCAAGGTTCATCCATGTTATGCGGTGGCTTGCAATACCTTTGCCTTTATTTTAAATATCTGAAGTTACATTTTTCAAATTAAAACAAAAGTAAATTTGCTTTAAAATTAAAATTTCAGGTACAGAACAGAGAAATTTTCCACTCTCATTTCCCCCCTCAAATGAAATGGATTTAAAGAACTTTTAAGTCAGCATGTCATGTCTCTCCTTAAGTGTTTTACAGAAGAAATAAAGTTAGTTTCCTATATTAGACCCTTTAAGATAATGCTAGCAAGAGTTTTGTGATCAGTAAGTGGGAAATTAGAAGTTGTAAAGCATACTTTACACGGGGCCTGCTCTAGTGAATAAAGAAGTGGTTATTGAAATGGATTCCTGGTGTGGCACTGTGGAATAAGCACTGGACTGCTATCCACAACCACCACTTGTCTGTCAGTTTTTTTGTACTGTGGTGGCTTGTGTGTTGCTATGATTCTGGAAGCTATGACACAGTGGGCATATTTTAAATACCCACAGGGTCACCCACAGTGGGTAGGTTTCAGCTGAGCTCCCAGACAAAGCAGAGTAGGAAGAAGGAGAGACGGACTACTTCTGAATAATTAGTCACTAAAGAACTTGTGAATAGCAGTGGAACGCTGTCAGCACCAAATTACTGAATGTATAAACATGATGAAGAGTACCAAAATATTGCCAGAAATAGTGCCAGAAAATGAGCCCCTCAAGTTGGAAGTCACTAAAAATGTGACTGGGGAAGAGCTGCCTCCCCTAAGTAGAGTTGACTATAACGGCATAAATGAAATAAAACCCTCGTGACCTTCATTTGCTGATGGAGCACAACTCAAAATGAAGAGAAGCAGCAATAAATATCCATTAATAATCGGAACATGGAATATATGAAATATGGATCTTGGAAAATTGGAAACTATCAAAAATGAAATGGAATGTATAAACATCGATATCCTGAAATGGACTGGTATTGGCCATTTTGAATCTGACAATAACATGGTTTATTATGCCAGGAATGACAAATTGAAGAGGAGTGGAGTTGCATTCATCATCAGAAATGACATATAAAGATCAGTTATGAAGTACAATGCTATCTGTGATAGGATAATACCCATATGTCTAGAAAGAAGACCTGTTAATACCACTATAATTCAAATTTATGCACCGACCACTATAGTGATCATGAAATTGAAGAATTCAACCAGTTTCTTCAATCTGAAATTGATCAAACATGGAATCAAGATGCATTGATAATTACTGGGACTGGAATGCAGAGGTTGGAAACAAAGAGGAAGGATCAGTAGTTAGAAAATATGACCTTGGTGATAGAAACAATGCTGGAGATCCTTGCATGATAGAATTTTCCAAGACCAATGACTTGTTCATTGCAAAAACCTTTTTTAAACAACATAAAAGACATCTGTACATATGGACCTCACCAGGTAGAATACACAGAAATCAAATTCACTACATATGTGGAAAAAGATGGTGGAAAAGCTCCATATCATCAGCCAAAACAAGGCCAGGGGCACACTGTGGAACAGACCATCAGTTGCTCATGAACAACTTCTGACTGACGCCAAAGAAATTAAAACAAGTCCATGAGAGCCAATTATGACCTTGAGTATATCCCACCTGAATTTAGAAATTATCTGAAGAACAGATTTGATGCATTAGACACTAAAGACCAAAGACCATAGAGTCTTGGGATGCCATCAAGAACATCATACAGGAAGAAAACAAAAGGTCATTAAGAACACAAGAAGGTAGGAAAAGATCAAAATAGATATCAGAAGAGACTCTGAAAGTTGCTATCCAGTGTAGAGATGCTAAAGTAAATGGAAGAAAAGAAGTGAGAACATACAAGAGCTGAGCAGAAAATATCAAAGGTCACTTGACGAAGAAAAGTCAAATATTATAACAAAATGTGCAAAGACCTGGAGTTAGGAAACCAAAAGGAAAGAACACATTCAGCATTTCTCAAGCTGAGGGAACTGAAGAAAAAAATTCAAACCTCAACTTGCTATATTGAAGGATTCTATGGTCAAAATTCTCTGCTTTCAACCAAGATACATCGGGCATCAGCAATGATATCGCTCATTCCACGGCCTCTTCTGAATCTGGCTTGAACCTCTGGAAGTTCTCTGTCAATGTATGTTTGCAGCTGCTTCTGTATTACCTTTAGTAAAACTTTACTTGCATGGGTTATCAAAGAGATTGTCTAATGATTTCCGCATTCTGTTGGGTCACCTCTTTTTGGAATGAGTATCAGAAAGATGTTTACCTGTGCTTTATTGACTACACAAAAGCTTTCCATTGTGTGGATCATGACAAGCTATGGACAACATTGCAAAGTATGAGTATTCTGGAACACTTAATTGTGCTCATGAGGAATCTGTACCCGGACCAAGAGGCAATTGTTTGAACAGAACATGGGAACACTGAATGGTTTAAAATTAAGAAAGGTGTGCAAAAGGGTTGTATTCTTTGACCAAATTTACTCATCCTGTATGCTGAGCAAATAATCTGAGAAGCTGGGCTATATGAAGAAAAACATGGTGTCAGGATTGGAGGAAGACTAATTAACAGCCTGCGATATGCGGATGATACAACCTTGCTTGCTGAAAGTGAAGAGGACTTAAAACATTTACTGATGAAAATCAAAGAACACAGCCTTCGGTATGGATTACATCTCAACATCAAGAAAACAAAAATCCTCACCACTGGGCCAAAAAAACATTCTTATCAACAGCGAAAAGATTGAAGTTGTCAAGGACTTCATTCTTCTTGGATCAACTATCAACACTCACGGAGGCAGCAGTCAAGAAATCAAACGATGTATTGCGTTAGGCAAATCTGCTGCACAAGACTTTTTTAAAGTGTTAAAGAGCAAAGATGTCAGCTTGAGGACTAAGGTGTGCATGACCCAAGCCATGGTATTTTCAATAACCTCACATGCATGTGAAAGCTGAACAGTGAATAAGGAAGACCATAGAAGAATTGATGCTTTTGAGTTACAGTGTTGGAGGAGAATATTGAAAGTACCGTGGGCTGCCAAAAGAACCAATAGATCAGTTTTGGAAGAAGTGCAGCCAGACTGCTCCTTAGAGGCCAAGATTGCCAAACTTCGTCTCTCATACTTCGGACATATTGTCAGGAGGGACCAGTTGCTAGAGAAGGATATCATGTTTGGTAAGGTGGAGGGTCAGAGAAAAAGAGGAAGACCCCCAATGAGATGGATTGGCCAGGTGGTAGCATTGATGGACTCAAGTGTGGCAACAGTAGTGAGGTTGGCTCAGGATCGGGCAGTGTTTTGTTCTGCTGTGCATAAGGTCACTATGGATCGGTACCGACTTGATGGCACCTAACAACAACAATGGGCAAAATATTGAATGATGCAGAAAGCATCAGAAGAAGATGGAACGAAAACAGAGTCAATGTACCAAAAAGAAATGGTCACTGTTCAGCCATTTCAAGAGGTATCACATTGTAAAGAGCCAATGATCCTGAATGAAGAAATCCAAGGTGCATTGAAGGCATTGACAAAGAACAAGGCACTGGTACTAGATGGAATACAAATTGTGAATTTCCAGCAAACTGATGCGGCACTGGAGGTATTCACTCTTCTATGCCAAGAAATTTGGTAGACAATTTCCTGGCCAACTGACTAGAAGAGATCCATGTTTGTGCCCATTCCAAATAGAGGTGACCCAGTGGACTGCAGAAATCATTGAACAATATCATTGATAACCCATGTGAATAAAGTTTTACTAAAGGAGCTCAGGTAGTGTAGTGGTTATGAGTTGGGCTGCCAATCTCAAGGTCAGCAATTCAAAATTACCAGCTATTCCATGGGAGAAAGATGAGGCTTTCTGCTCCTGTAAAAACTTACAGCCTCGGACACCCTGTACAGGATTGCTATGCGTCGGAATCAACTCCACGGCACATAACAACAACAACAAAGGTAATACAGAAATGGCTGCAACCATAAATTGACAGCTTCCAGAGGTTCAAGTTGGAATCAGAAAAGGATGTGGAACAAGGGACATCATTGCTGAGTCAAATGGATCTTGGCTGAAAGCAGAGAATGCCAGAAAGATGTTTTCCTGTGTTTTATTGACTATTCATAGGCTTTCAGTTGTGTGGATCATGACAAGCTATGGACAACATGGTGAAGTATGAGTATTCCTGAACCGTAATTGTGCTCATGATACATAGACCAAGAGGCAGTTGTTCCTATAGAACAAGGGAACACCGAATGGTTTAAAATTAGGAAAGGTGTGCACCAGGTTTGTATCCTTTCACTAGGCTTATTGAATTGGTGTGATGGGCACATAACGGAGAATCTGGATTATATGAAGAAAAATATGACATCAGGATTAGAGGATTAATAACCTTCAGGATGCTGATGATGCAACCTGGCTTGCTGATAGTGAAGAGGACTTAAAAATACTTTCTGATGATGATCAAAGACCACAGTATTCATTGTGGGTTGTATCTCAATATAAAGAAAACAAAAATTCTCACCAGTAGACCAATAAACAACATCCATATAAATGGAGAAAAGATTGAAGTTGTCAAAGACTTCATTTTGTTCAGATCAACCACCAACACTCATGGAAGCAGCAGCCAAGAAATCAAACGACATATTGCATTAGGTATACCTGCTGCACAAGACCTCTTTAAAATGTTGAAGAACAAAGATGTCAGTTTGAGAACTAAGGTGCACCTGACCCAAGCAAGGTATTCTCAGTAACCTTATATGCATGCAAAAGTTGGACAGTAAATAAGGAAGACCATAGAAGAATTGATGCATTTGAGTTGTGGTATTGAAGAATATTGAAAATACCATGTGCAGCCAAAATAACAAACCAATCTGAGTTGGAAGAACTACAGCCAGAGTGCTCCTTGGAAGCCAGGATGGCCAGACTTTGTCTCTCATACTCTGGACGTATTATCAGAAGAGACCAGTCACTGGAGAAGGATATAATGGTTGGTAAAGTGGAGGATCAGAGAAAAAAAAGGAGGACCCCAATATAAGATGGATTGGCACAGTGATGGCAGTGATTGGCTCAAGCGTAGCACTGATTTTTGAGGTTGGCCCAGGACCGGGCAGAGTTTCGTTCTGTTGTGCATAGGGTTGCTATGAATTAGTACTGACTTGATGGTACCTAACAACAACAACAACAAGCTAATCACAAAGTTGGTGGTTTAAACACATCAGCTACTCCTTGAAAATCCTGTACAGAATTACTGAGTTGGAACTGACTCGATGGCACTTAACAAGAACAACAGCAATTGAAATGGAAGTGAAACAATGGATATATGTAATATTACTTCCTTGGAAGACACAAATCAGCCACACGGGAAGTCGGGAGCTAGTACAAATTAAGTTTTGTTGTTGTTAAATGCAGTCAAGTCGGTTCCCATTCATTGTGGGAGGAAAAGGTCTCATCTTTCCCCTATGGAGTGCCTCACAGGCTCGAACTGCAGACCTTATGGTTTGCAGTTTAGTGCTTATCATTTAGCCACTGGTTAATGTCATTGAGTCACTTTTTTCTTATTTGAAAAGAATTAGCAGTCTTCAAAGATTATATTATGTTAATATTGCAGATGTCTGTCTATAAGACATAGTAGAAATCAGCTGGGGACTTTAGACACAGAGAGGGAGAGGGGCTGTATGCTGATGACCGGGGGTGGGGAGGGTGGAGGGCAGGCTTGTAGAGTATACTCTGGTTGGTTGATGATGCATGGAGGGGATTGTAACCATGGCAATGAAACGATATACAATAGGATGAATGTAAAACTAATGTCCTCCCATGTAAACTATCACATAATTCGCAATAAAACATTAAAAACAACAACAACAACAAAAAGACATAGTAGGCAGTTGTTGAAACAGAACATGGGAACACTGAATGGCTTAAAATTAGGAAAGGTGTGCCATGGGGTTGTATTCTTTCACCATATTGATTCCGTCTGTATGCTGAGCAAATAATCTGAGAAACTGGATTATAAGAACATGTAGCATCAGGATTAGAAGACGACTCAATAACCTGAAATATGCAGGTAATACAGCCTTGCTTGCTGTAAGTGAAGAGGACTTAAAATTGTTACTGATGAAGATCATAGACCACACCCTTCAGTATGGTTTGCACCTCAATGTAACATCATACATGATACATGGAAAAATGATTAAAGTTGTCAAAGACTTCATTTTGCTTGGACATACCTACAGTCAACATTCATGGAAGCAGTAGTCAAGAAATTAAACAACATAGTGCATTGGGCATATCTTGCTACGCAAGACCCCTGTAAAGTATTCAAGACAAAGATACCAGGTTGAGGACTAAGGTGAGCCTGACCTGAGCCATGTTTTTTAATAGCCTCAGATGCATATGGAAGTTGGAATAAGGAAGATAGAAGAATTGATGCATTTGAGTTATGGTATTGGAGAAGAATATTAAAGATACCATGAACTGCCAGAAGAACAACAAATCCGGACATATTATTGGGAAGGACCAGTTCCTGGCAAAGGACATCATGCTTGGTAGAGAGTGAGAAAGAGGAAGACCCCAACAAGATCAATTAGCACAGTGGTAGCAGCAGTGGTCTCAAGCATAACAACAGTCATGACTATGGTGCAGGACTGGGCAGTGTTTCCTTCTTCATGATGCAATGATTATCAACTAACAGCTGCTTCTATGCTGCTTGGCATTTTGATTCAATTGGTCTGTTTAACTTGATCTCACCTGTTGGTTATTGTATTAGATAGAATCCTTTATTCTTCACTTTCCCCTCTGCTTTCCTCTGCTTGCCTTTTTGTCCAGACATAAGAACTGGAGAGTACTTTTGGGTTTCTTTTTTTGAGTCCCTGGGTTGTGCAAATGGTTAATATGCTTGGATGCTAACTAAAAAGTTGAAGGTTTGGGTCCACCAAAAGTTACCTCAGAAGAAAGGTCTGGCCATCTGCTTCTAAGTAACCAGTCACTGTAAACCCTGTGGATACATTGATACTCTAAATATAAATAACCAATCACTGTAAACCCTGTGGACACATTGATA
>NW_006408577.1:14752893-14781852 GCF_000296735.1 Chrysochloris asiatica | reverse complement strand
ATAACCAATCACTGTAAACCCTGTGGACACATTGATATTCTAAATATAAATAACCAATCACTGTAAACCCTGTGGACACATTGATACTCTAAATACAAATAACCAGTCACTGTAAACCCTGTGGAACATATTGATACTCTGACATGCATGGAGTCTCCAGGAATTGGAATCTACTCCATGACAAGTGGTTTTTCCATTTCTTACCAGGAATGTGGCTTCACTGACTTTTCACCCTCCCAATGTTGAGGTATTGCAACCTGGGAACTAGAAATTTAACCTTCACAGGCTTGTGGATTCATAAATCTGTGGCAGCCCTTATTGACCTTAGCCATTTCCTTTTGGTCATATTGGGTCAAGGTGTTTTGCTGTTGTTCATTTTGCTTGTTTGTTTTAACTGTGAAAGGACTCTAGATTCTAGGTACCGCTCTCCCTTGTGCAATTCTCATCCTGTCTCCCATTTCACCCCCACTGTCTTTGGGAGGTTGGTTTGTGGTCTAGAGGGCTCTGTTCACTAATGAGGCAGCATATTTCACAAAGAAAGAGGGGAGAACTTTTCTTGCCCATAAAATTCATTCCGCGTAGGATATGTGGGCATGTATGGTCATGTGGATACATAAGGTTACAAAGAACTAGAGGGTCATTATCGTTTTAGCCATTGTTTGAGATCATCTCAACAATTTTACTAAAGCAACAAAATAAGTTAACCAGGTAGACAGGTTTTCTTTCCTCATTAGCTTAGAGAGGTTTAGAAAGGCAAGTACTGAGTGGTCTGGAAATAAGTAAAAGGATGCCAACGTGAACCGTGTGTGCATTTGTGAGTAGTTTGACGATGACTATGGGAGAAAAAAAGCATCCTGGAAGGAGTCATAGCGGGACTTCAGAAAGTTTGTGAAAAAAATCATTTATTGTTTAATTCCATTTTTCCAGGAGCCTGTTTGAAGAGCTCTCATATATAAACTGAAACTTAAAGCAGTAATTTAAAAACCCAGAGAACCAAACCCATTGCCACAGAGTCAACTCAGACTCCTAGCAACCGCCCGGGGGTTCTAAGACTCTAGATCTCTACAGGAGTAGAAAGCATCCTCTTTCTCCCATGAGTGGCTGACAGTTTTGAACCACCGTACTTTGCCATTAGCAGCCCAGTGCTTACCCTCCATACCACCAGGGCTCCTAAGGGAGTAATTAGCCAGGGAAAAAGTATGTAGTTTTGTGGGGCGTGAAGACATGGGGTATGGTTGGTGCAAGTGCGTAAAGTGGTTGATATAGTATGGTAGGAACAGTGTTCAAATGAGGAGGAAATACTATCTGGAAATGAGATGTGAAAAAGCAAGTTCCTATTTGGGGGGAGCCCAGTATGTCTAAATATTGGAGTAAGAAGGAAAGCATGGAAAAGGAGGAGAGGCCAGAAAGGTAAGCAAGACAGATTACTCTCCGTATGTAAGACATGATAAGGAGTTTATCTGGAGATCTGCGTGGAGAATAATGTAAGTGGTTTTTTTTTTGGTGGGGGGCAATGACTTGGACCTATTTACATTTTAGAGAAGTAACTGCTCTCTAGGAAGAATAATTGGAAGGGGACTAGGATTGGAGGTATGGAGATTTGAAGAAAAAAGCAACCACCAAACCATTTGTGTTGAAGTCGATTGTCAGTCATTGTGGGTCCCAGGTGCTAAATAATGGTGATTTGAAGTTGAGGGCAATGGTAAGCCAGTAGTTGTATCCGTGCCTTTCATATGGGACACCCAAGTTTAACTCCTGTCAACCTATTTTATTTTCTAGTGTATATCTTGAACAGGCACCACCCATCTGTCAGTAGAGCCTTGCATTTCAGTGGGGCATCTAGACTAAGACAGACTAGGAAAAATGTCCTGGCAACCTAGTTTTAAAAAATCAGCCAGTAAAAACTCTGTATCACAATAGTCCCAATCTCTGTTGGATATAGAGTTTCCATGAGTTGAGGGCCAACTCAACAACAGCTAAAAAGTTGGGAATGAAGGGGCAGAAAATTTAGTGAATTTAAGAGAGATGTTTAGGAGGTAGATTTAGTAAGGTTTGATGATGGATTGAATATGAAACCTTTGAAGGAGGCAAAGGTGACTTTCAGGTTTCTTACTGGACAGTGGAGTAAATGGTGATGCTTTTTCCTCCTAAGGTTTAGGAGGAAAATGTTTCAAGGGATTGGTTAGGGAGGGTAAAAGGAGATGCATTTAATTTGAGCGTGTTATGTGTAAAATCCTTGTGGTATATTTGTGTGGCAGTGTTTTGACTGAAATTGATTATGCTGGTCTGAAACTCAGGGTGCTACTTAGGCAGAAGTGTAACTTTGGGGCTCCTGTAGGTGCAATCTGTTCAATAGAGTATGCTTTCAAACATAAATTAGTTCCTTTGTGATTTTTAATAGGAGGAATAATGAAGAAGTTGCACTGTTTCATATGCAGTTTTTGTCTTTGCCTGGTAGGGCTATTGGAATGAATTATATAATCTTCAACTAGAAAAGAAGGAAGTCCTTAGTGCAGTTGTACTATGAATAGAAATTCTCACTGCATCTTATATTTATTATTCTCAGTCTATAGAATCTATTATGTATCATATTCATATGGATATGTAAGAAGCGATCGCCTGATCGCCTATTAATATATTAACATAATGTGGGAAACATAATAAATCTTTTTTTTTTGCTGAAGAGATTTGATTGGTAAGCTAATACATGTGGTCCCAGAGATAACATGACGAATTTTATTTTATAGTTATGGTATACTTTTATTCGTTAGCATAAAATAACATATGATGAAAAGTCTATTTGAATTTTGAAACAAAACAAAACAAAAAAACACTCCTATTTCAAAGCACCATTTGTAATCCTAAATAATGGTAATAGAAGCCTCTCACATATTCTCAAATAACTGATGCAGTGTTCATTCTGGGCAGAAGCTTACTCATTCTGATTAAAATTTAAATTCATGACACTATGTGCAAGTCACATCACCCCCATTGTGTGACTTTCTGAGTTGTTTGCTCCACTGTAGTGTTTCCTCATTTACTTTGGAACATTTCCTTTTCAAACTGAACTGTTACGTGTGTGCCTAGGTTTTTGTGTTGGGGAATACATATGCATTACGTCTTTTCTCCTTGATCTTGCCGTTAGTATACATCATGGAATGTTGACTATATCATAAATTAAATTTAAATATCCTTATTGTCATTTTTTTACTAGCAAGATGTTTTTATTTTCTAGAGTAGTGGTATAATCTGGAAACATAGAAGGGAATGCTTATTTCTAGTTACTGATTAGCTGATTTGCGTTTTTGAGCCATTGGTTCTTTAAAATAATTGTTAAACCTTTAAAAGTCTTAAGGAAAGCAATTCCAGCTATTTCTCCCTACTGAAAAGTCTGAAAACTTATCTATGTCTCTTAATAAAAACTAGTTTGCCTAATTAGTTTTGCATGTAAGTTGTCAACTTAAAAAAAAAATGAGTTAGCTTTTTCATGTTGATGGTGACAGTATGAGTTTGGCTAGGCTAAATTTGTATTCTTGTTCCAGTTTTGTTCAATAGTGATTATATCCTGGCCCATAATCAGTAGATTATAAATAAGGGTCAGATTCATTGTACTTTGTCAGTACAGTGTAAACACAGTCATGCAAAGATAATTATAGTAACCCAAGTCAAAAGCAAAGAATGTCAAAGTGCTTATATAAAACATCTTAAATATATTTAATCTCACGGTTAGCAGTTCGAAACTACCAGCAGTTCCACGGGAGAAAGATGAGGCTTTCTGCTTCCGTAAAGATTTACTGCCTCAGAAACCCTGTACAGGGTCGCTATGAGTCGGAACAGACTCCACAGCATATAACAACAAATATATTTAGAATCTATTTGTTATTGCTGTTGTTAAGTGCCATCGAGTTAATTCCGACCTGTAGCAACCCTGTATAGGGTTTCTGAGGAGCAGCTGGGGAGCTTGAACTGCCAACCTTGCAGTTCAAACGACTTTGCAGTCTGGCGCATTAACTCATACCCACTGCTGTGAAGTTGATTCTGTCTTATAATGACCCTGTAGGACAGAGTACGGAGCACTGGTAGCATAGTGGTTACGAATCGGGCTGTGAACCTTAAGATCAGCAGTTCAAAACCACCAGCTGCCCCAGGGGAGAAAGGTGAGGCTTTCTGCTCCCATAAAGATTTACATCCTGGGAAACCCTGTACAGGGTCACTATGAGTCGGAACCGACTCCATGGCACACAACAACAACAACAACGAGGACAGAGTAGAATTTTACCATGTGGTTTCTGTAATCTTTTCAGATAAAGACTGTCTCACCTGGCTCTCATAGAGCAGCTGTAGGTTTAAACCTCCGTGCCACCAGGGCTTCTATATCTAGGCACAGAGGATTCAATGAAAAAGGATAGAAAAATACTAATCATTTCAATGCTAAAAGCAAGTTGATATACACTAATTCCTCGCTTGAACATGGTTAGGTTCCAAAGACCAAGTTGTTTTGCAAAATTGGCCTTATGTAAGTAGGACACAGAGGTGCCCTGAATCCCAGACCTTCAGAACGACTTTTCTCTGACCCCCAAAGCTCTGTTTGTAGGGCTGGTGCTCAAGTAGACCTGTGACCTTAAAGCTGGCATCGATACTTGGAGACTTTGGGACTTGAGCAACTGCAAGAAGTTGGTGGGGACTGCTGCCTATACCCTCAGACCATTCCCCTCTGAAACCCCAGATGTCTATAGGCCAGGGAGGGTCCTGTGGAAATGACCACTGCTGGTCTTGGAGGGCAAGATTAACTGTTGTTCAGAAAATGAGCTCAGCAGCTTGGGCTGTGAAGGAGGAAGAGGAGGACAGAGACAAGGAGGAAGGCTTTTGCTGCAGCTCGCATGCCTGGAATTTCCCACAGTACCCTTCCCACTTGGTGCCTCCAGGGCATTTGAGGAGAGGGGAACAGCAGCAGAAATCTCTCCTGTGCCAGCCCCTTGTGGACCTCTCTGGCAAGGCCATTCATGGACCTTTCTCTGATAGGTTCCCTCAGAATCTGTCTCAGTCACCTGTTTTGCATGAAAAGTTGCAATGACTCTGTGGTGGGGCTGGGACTGGAAAGAGGCTTGCTGTGTCTGCTTTGAGCCTGACAGATAAGGGTTGCTGTGTGGGCTGGAAGCTGGACACAGGGAGGAAACCCAGGTTAATGTGCAAGATAATCAGATAGTAGATTGCTTACTTTTGTCCTAAATATGAAATGTTGGATAACAGGATATTTGGTAAGTGAAGAGGAGGTGTAGTAGCTATTTTGATAATACATAAGCTAAATCTTATGGCAGAAAGCTTTGCTATAGGACATTTCACTGGAGTTCAGATTCTGAAAATCATTTTGTTGATTATAATGAACTACAGTACGATACTTTAAAAAGTACTTGTCTAAAACTCAGTTTATAGCAGAACATCAAGGTGAACTGAATTACTGGAAGAGTTCCATAATATACATTAGTATTTTATGTAAGACATTAGTACTGAAACTGAAAAACTGTGAGAACAAACCTTTGCATATCTGAAACTACTGGTATCTGGAACTACTGGTGTGATATTTTTAAACAACTTTTAATACTCTATTTTTCCAAAAATGAAAAACTCTCAAAAGCAAAATATACAAAACTACATTCATTGGAGATAATTTGAACATTCACGAACAGGTAAAATAGACATTCAAATGTGATTTGAAATTTAATAAATTTGACTCAATTAAATTTGATGTGAAAACTGTAGAATTCATGTTCATTTCATACATACATGAAACATATACCAAAATTGGCCATAGTTTCAACATATTTCAAAGGATTAATCTGAAAGAATATATTCTCTGTCCTGAATGGAATTAAGCTAGCAAGCAGGGATAGCTATCTAGAAAATAATTTATATATAAAACTTAAAGTAGTACACCTTTTGTGACAGCTTAGTGGAATGATTAGAATAGAAGTAAATGAAATACAGAATACACAGTACAGATCAATAAAGCAAAAAAAAAATTATAGACTAATAAAAGTGATAATGGTTTAAGATCAAGCAAGGTGTGCACTAGGGTGGTATCCTTTTACCTTACTTGTTCAATCTGTATGATGAGCAGATACTTTAAGAAGCATCAAGCTTAGAGGAAGACTCACAACTTTCGATATGCAGATGACACAATCTTGCTTGCTGGAAGCAAAGAACACTAGAAGCATTTACTGATGAAGATCAAAGATTACAGCCATCAATATGGATTACACCTCAATGTAAAGAAAACTAAAATCCTAACAACTGGACTGGAGACATGATAAATGAAAAAGGATTGAAGTTATCAAAGATTTTATTTTGCTTGGATCTGCAATTCAAACTGACCAGTGCATTATCCTTCAGGACTTCAAAAGAGGATATTGTTGTTGTTATGTGCCGTTGAGTCGGTTCCGACCCATAGCAACCCTATACAGGGTTTCCAAGGCTGTAAATCTTTACGGGAGCAGAAAGCCTCATATTTCTTCTGTGGAGCAGCTGGTAGTTTTGAACTGCTGACCTTAAGGTTCGCAGCCCGATTCGTAACCACTACGCTACCAGAGCTCCTTAAAAGAGGATATAGCCATACATTATTTGTGGAATTCAAAGTTAATTTTAAAACGGATTGAAGCAGGTTTAGTGAGCCTTGGAGATCTCACTACCCCAGACTGAGGCAGCTCTTCAGGTCCCTTGGGTTCAAGCAAACATAGTCTGAGAAACTGCTAATCCAATCTAACCTTCTCTTGAAAAGTCCTTAGATATTCATGAACATGGCTCAAGGGCTCTTAAAAACAATACAAGGAATTATTAATATAACATGTGAAGTGCCATCGAGTCACTGTCAACTCTTAACAACTCCTTTATAGGATTTCTGAGGAACAGCTGGTGGCTTTGAACTATTGACCATGTGGTTCCAAGTCCAGTGCTGATAATTAGTAATGCCTTATTTTATGAGAAATTCTACAATCTGTATTTTGTGAAATATATGCCATCTAATTTTATGGTGCTGTGGGATAATGTGCTAGACCACAAGGTCAGTTTGAACCTCAAGCTCAGTGGTTCAAATTCACCAGCAGCTCCTTGGAAACCTATACAGGGTTGCTATGAATCAGAACTGACTTGATAGCACTTAACAACAACAACAGCAATTTTGGTAAGTATTATCAGTTGTGTCCTACTAGAATTATAACATCACCCTATTGTTGCATTTGAGAAAAATGATACTGATGAAATATAAATAAAATTTGTTCTTATTCTGTGCAAAATGTCTACAATTTGTTAAAATAGCTTGACTGTTTTTTTTTTTGTTTTTTTTTTTATGGTTTCCACTAAAAAGCAGCACTAAGTGATTCTTAGAAGAGTTGGTTTTCTATAATACTACATCTATTTTGAAATAAGAGGGAATTGGGAAACTAGGATATGAAGGATCATATAGGAATTTTACTGAAAACAACTAGAATGAAGCTATTTCAGGAATCAGGTATACCCATATAACTTTCCCCAAAATTTCTTCTGAAATGTATAGTTTAGGGTTCCCCTCAAGCCTGTCCTCTGAATCAGACAGGTTCTGTGGAATAAAAGAATAAAGATAATCCACTTGCTTTATAATATTTGTATATGAATTTGTTAATGTTTTTATTATTTTACAATATTCTAAATCCAAAATGTTTATTTCCCTAGGGAGTTGGTCTCTCAGTTCATGGGCAATTCCGAGTGGCTACCGAAAAGACTCTCTTTGCAATGCCAGAAACAGCAATTGGTAAAAAGCAAAAAATATGTATATTCATACTTATTTCAAGAATATTCTTCCTTTGATACTCTTCGGCTTACATCCTGTTACTGAAGGAATTTATAGAATCTTGTGTGACATATAATGAAAGATCTTTTAAATAGAAATAAGAATAGAAAGATAACCTAAGAGTTTTATTAGCTCTCATTGCATCTGTAAACACAAAAATAAGAATATTTAACTGGAGACACTAACAACACTACAGTTAATTTTAAATGAAAGATTATTGGGGGGAAGTATTCTAAAATTTATATTGGTGATTTATTTTGAATTAATATTTATGGTATGGGGTATGGATGAAAATTTATTATCTTATATGAGAGGGCTTTAAAAAGTTCATGGAAAAATTCCATTATCTCTTAACTCCATTTACCGCAAACTTTTTGAAGTTCCCTCGTGTAGTCATTTCTCCAGTGATTATACCTGACACATTTGTTAGTTGTCTATGTTGATCTTTATGCCAATACTACATGGTCTTGATTACTGTAGCTTAATAATAAGTCTTGAAGTCAGTTTTAGTCCTCCAGATTCGTTTCATGTTTAGTTTTTTCCTCCAACATTCATTGTTTTGGCTATATAGATCCTTTGTATTTCCATATGACTTTTAGAATGAGTTTGTACATTTCAACAACACAGAAAGTCTGCTTGATTTTTAAGTGGTGTTACCTAGGATCTTTTGATGTGCACATACAAAACAGAAAATACATATTCGTTTAAATGTCCAAAGGGCACACTTTGCAAGCCAGCCTCCTGTCTGCAGGCACACAACCTTTCTCTGTCTGTGGGCCTATGGCAAGAGCCATACTTAATTAAAGAATAAAATAAATAGAGACATATTAATCGAGGAATTAAAATAAATAAATGAGACATGGGGAAACCTGGGCATCGAAGAATTCATTGTTTTTGCAGAGCAACAATGAATTATTTTCTTTGGATGGCAAAGCCACAAGAAATATTCTATGTGCAGGCCCCTAGTTAATTTTTTTCTTTTTGAATTATTCTCTGATTTATTCATGATTTTATTAGTGTCCTTTACTTTAGATTTTGACTCTCCTACACTTTAGTATATTTTTATTAAAAGTTAGAAGCCATACATTATTTACATTTTATTTATTGTAATCTTAGGTAGTTTTAATACTGATATTAACAATATTCTTAAGATTGCTAGGAGACAGGATTTGTCAATTGAATTGCTACTAGCTTAGGTTTAGTGATTATAAACATTCTTCCTTGTAGCCTTAGTTTAAGGCAATTAAGAATATACTTTATTTAAGGCCATAAATAAGGGCTGTGGGTACAAGAATTCCTAAAAACAATTAGACTATAGATAAAGGCTATGGGTATAAACATATACTAAATAAAAAGTCTTAGACTTAGACGTTCTTAAATTAATGATCAGTAAAATAGGGAAGTTGTTTTTCATAGCCTCAGTTTCCCTGATAAGTGATGTTTTTGTAGGCTATAAACAGATAGTGTATGGAAGAAGTTAATGGAGCGTTAATTGCACCTAACAACTAAAATTAACAAGACATAACAGACAAAGGTTAAGAAACATATGTGAAGGTTTACTTGCTTCTCAGAGAAAAGAATAAATTTATGTAGGAACAAATGTTTAACTAAAAGGTTTCAAGGTACCAGAATGCCTCATATGCCTTGAGATAATGTCTCTTTGCTGTAACTTTTCATCCCTGTTGTAAATCATGAAGAATGTGCCCCAGATTTGATTGTATTTTGATGTCATTGATTACTATGAAAGCAATGTTTTTTGTAACAGTATATAAGGGGGTTGTAAGATAGAATAAGTAAGTAGAGGTAAGTAGAAGCAGAAGGAAGTAGAGGTAAGTAGAAGGAAAGAAGTAGGGAGAGGAAGGGGGAGAAGAAGGAATATGAGGTGGAGAGGAGACAAGAAAAGAATGGAGGGAGAATAGAGGGAGTAATGTAGAGAAGGAGCAGGGGAGTGGAGTAGAGAAAGAAGTAATGTAGATAATTAGGAGTAGTGTAGAAGGAAAAAGAATAAGAGTAATGTAGAGAAGGAGACAGTAAAGAAATGGAAGGAGGAGAAGCTATGAAAGAAGCAGAAGAGATGAGCAGCAGAGGAGAGAATGAAAGCAGGAGCAGGGGAAGGGAGAAAAGCAGAAGAGATGAGCAGGAAAGCAGGGAAGTAAAGGATGAGTAGGACAGTAAAGAATGAGAGAGTAGAGTAGCATAGAAATGAGAAGAATAAAGCATGTAATAAGAAGATTTTGAATTCATCACGACCCATGACTCTGTGTAATTCTTATCGCCGACGTCCGCATCAACCTTCGGAAAAAACCCTTGAAATAAATTTGCTGGTGCTGGCTCCTGGCAGGCCTAGTGTCAGCTGCTCTCTTCTCTCTCTGCCATGGCCTCTCTCACAGTTTCTCTGCTGCCAGTTTTCTGCTTCAGATCCCATGCTCCACTCATGTTCTTCCCTTTTGCTGGTTGGGATTGCTTAGAATCCTGTAGATTGGGGAGAAATGACTTCCTAATTAAAGAAACTTCAGATCCGTGAGCACAGTTTATTTCTTCACTTTACTTGTTGTTGTTGTTGTGTGACGTCAGGTCAGTTCTGACTCGTAGAGCTCCTTATAGGGTTTCCAAGGCTGTAAATCTCTATAGGAGCAGAAAGCCTCCTCTTTCTCCCACAGAGTAACTGGTGGATTCCAGCCAGCAGGTAACTTGCTATACCACCTGGGCTCCCTCACTTAGTTTAGTCTTTTACATTTCTTAGTTAGGTTTTGCAGATTTTTAGTGTATAGGTCTTGCAATCTTCATTATGAAGTATGTTTGTTTTATATTTTTTGAAGCTATTCTAAATTAAAAATTAAAAATTCAGTTTCTATTAATTGCATATATATAGCAAGAAAATTGTTTGTTGCATGTGGATTTTGTTATCCTGAAAACTTGATAAATTCATTTGCTCTAGTAGATTTAAAAAATAGATTCCATTGGCTTTCCTAAACAGACAATCATGTCTATTAAGTATGCAAATAAAATTATTAATACATATAAATATGCAAATAAAATCAGTTTTACTGTTTAATCTGGATAGCTTCTATTTTATTTTCTTGCATTAATGTACTGACTAGATCCTCCAGTACAGTGTTGCTAGAAGTGGTGAGAAATCTTGTTGCTGATCTTAGGGAAAATGTTCAGTCTTTTGCCTTATGTATGATGTTAGATCTAGTTTTTTTTTTATAGATGCCCTTTATCAGGGTGAGGAAGTTCCCTTCTATTTGTAGTATACTGAGAGTTCTTATTAGGAGCGCTTTTCTGCATCTATTGAGATGATTCTATGTTTCATTTTTTTAAATGCCTAATACTGTAAATTGAAGGAGCTCTGGTAGCATAATGGTTACGAGTCGGGCTGCTAACCTGAAGGTCAGCCATTTGAAACTACCAGCTGTACTGTGGGAGAAAGATGAGGCTTTCTGCTCCCATAAAGATTTACAGCCTTGGAAACCTATACTGAGTTGCTGTGAGTTGGAACTGACTTCACGGCACATAATCACCACCACCACCAATATTGTAAATAAAGTAATTAGTTTTTCAAAATTAAACCAACCCTGCATTGCTAGAATAAATCTCATTCTGATGTGTTATTTATTTTTATCTATTATTGAATTTGATTTACTAAAATTTTCTCTGGAATTTTTGCATTTGTGTTCATGAAGGATGTTCTGTGGTTTTCATGTAATGGCCTTGCTTTGTTTTGGTATCATGATAATGTTGGCTTCAGTTTCTTGATGTGTATAGGATTGATGATTTTTTTTTTTTCATTTATTTTTATTTCTACTCTGATTTCTGTTATTACCTTTTTTCTTCTTTCTCTAATTTCTTGAGGCAAAAGTTGAGTCACTGATTTAAGACCTGGGTGTAGAATTCTAAATTGATAGGTTTTGAAATTTTTGTATTTTTAAACCATGTTGTTTTCTTACTTCCCATGAAAAGCATATTGTCTTTATATTTGTTTCTTTATAAGTGTCTTTTTTTTCCTCCTTGAAACTCTTAAATGTTTTTCCCTTGTTACTGATTTTGAACAACTTAAAGTGCCTTGATTTAAATTTTTTCATGTTTCTTATATACTTGGAGTTTTTTGAGCTACTTGGTTCTGTGGGTTTATAATTTTTGCCAAGTTTAGAACAATTTTTGCATTATTTACTTCACATATTTTTCTGTCCTCTCACCCGCTTTTCAGTATATTTACAGAGTAACTGCTGAGGCTGCTTATGTACAATCAAGTAACTTGTGGGGTTTGGTGTCTTGGTTTGGAATTTAAGCTTATGGTTTCACGAAACATCCCAGTTAAATTGACCTTACAATGAGTTAAATTGTCTGTTCTACCTTCTGGTTTTTCACATAGTGCCTGGGGACTTAAATACTTGGGAGTGGTCATGCAAGGCTCAACAGTTGGTTTTTTATTTGTCTGGAACAATAGAAGAAGGGGAGAGTCAGGAATAGGAGGAGGATATGGAAATGTGTGGTTAATGAAAAACAGATCTATAGTATTCTGTTCAAAAGGAGAGAAATGCAGACCAGAAATTCAGATTTTTATGGACCGGACATTGTTTTGTTCTGTTGTGCTCGCTATGAGTTGGTAATGGCACCTAACAACAACAAACCAGATATTCTGGACCTGGGAGGCTGAATAAAAGCCTAAAAGTATATCCCTGAGATAATGTGTCAGACTGAAAAGTCATTTGAATTGCAAGGTCAGTGGTTCAAGCGCACCAGCTGCTCTTGGAAACCCTATACAGAGTCGCTATGAGTCAGAGTTGACTCAACAGCACATAACAACAACAATGTTATACACAAGGCAGTCTGTTATTCAAACTGGGAAAGCAAACATTAGAAAGATCTGACCTCAGGGAAATTTGTATTGGTGCTATATTCTTCTGAGCTATATATAAGGAGAAAATAAAGTCCAGTGTAAATTAAAATTCCTTCATGCTGTGTCTTTAAAAAATAAAGTTGGATTAAGGAGCTCTGGTAGCGTAGTGGTTACGAATTGGGCTGCGAACCTTAAGGTCAGCGGTTCGAAACTACCAGCCGTTCTGTATGAGAAAGATGAGGCTTTCTACTCCCGTAAAGATTTACACCCTCGGAAACCCTGTACAGGGTCGCTATGGGTCAGAACTGACTTGACGGCACTTAACAACAACAACAAGTGCTGTTGAGTTGGTTCTAACTCATAGCAAACCTATTTAAAGTTTCCAAGGAACTGCTCTTGGGTTTGAACTACCAACTTTGAGGTTAGCAGCCCAGTGCTTGTCCTACAGTGCCACATCCAGGACTCCAAGCAAATCACCTAAGTCTTCTCTTTTTGTATCCTTATTAGTAGTGCTGAGCTTTCTTTTGGGATGAGATTCAGTTACCTGGAAGCAGTTTGCTCCTTTTTGGCCTTTCAGGATTTACTGTGTGGGTCTAAATCAGTGTTTTGGTTTGGACTCATTATTCCTCAGTACAGAGGCAAGATTCTTTTTTGTATTCTAGCCAGTTCCTCAGGAATCATAACTCTTTCCACTCTGGTTGGTAGGAACAGGCACTGTTACCAACCAGCTCTGTGTTTCCATGTATCTGTTTTCATAGTTGGTTCAGGTAGGAGGGTCAGTCTTGTTCCCAGTAGCTTCCTCTGTAATCCATTTTGTGTGGTTCTTTCCAAGGCATAAGGTATTTCTTCAAAAGATGTGTTGATCATTAGTAAGCTGAATGCTTAAGGAAGACCCTAAGTAGCTTTACAGAGTTTGTTCTTTGAAATTCTTTCTGTTCTGGAAATTTTAACAGTTAAGTTTTTTTTTCAAATCAGGGACACTGCTGGGCCTGAAAGCTCTTCAAGGTACAGAACTGGAGCAGTGGTAGTTGTTGTTATGTGCCAGTGGAGTTGGTTCCGACTCATAGTAACCCTGTACAGAGTTTCCGAGGCTATAAATCTTTATGGGAGCAGAAAGCCTCATCTTTCTCCTGCGAAACAGCTGGTAGCTTCGAACTGCTGACCTTAAGGTTCACAGCCTGATTCATAACCAGTACATTACCAGAAATCCTTGGTAGGGTTTCCCTTTGTATTTTCTGTTTCTTAGGGATCATTGTCCTTGATTGTTTATGTTCAGTGTCTTGAAGTCTTTCTTTCCATATGTCTATTTTTATAATTATTTCAGATAGGAGGCTATATCTGGTCCATGATTCCATCTTATCCAAAATGTAGTTCTCCCAGATAGCTTCTCTAGATTGGATCATTAAGGAGGCTGTCTGATGAGAAGAATGACAAGAGGAAGCCAGTTATATTAAGATTTGAAAGAGTATTGTGATACTGAAAAAAAAAAGTTCAAAGTCTCTAAGATGAGAATTAACTTTGACTATTGAAGAAACAAAATGGAGGCAATGTATCTAAATTGAGTACAAGAGAGATATGGCATACTTTTAAAAAGGTACATGGGGGCTCATGAATAGGTACACAGGATACTCTGCTGAAGAGTTTAGGTTTAAACTTCAGCATGAAGGGAAGCCATTGGGGAATGGAAAGCAGGGAGTGGCATGCTCTGGTTTATATTTTAATATCATTCTGGCTAATATGAGGATAATGGATGTATGGATGCAAGAGTAGGAACTGGGAGACGGTTAAAGAAATCATGGCATTAACCAGTATAGAATTCTAAACTGTGCTGTCTAGTATACTAGTCACTAGTCACATGAGGCTATTTAAGTAAAATTAAATTTAAATAAGATCAGTTTAGTTCCTCACATGCACCAACCATATTTCAAGTGTTTAAAAGTCATATGACTTATTTAGACACCACAGATTATAGAACATGTTCATCACAATAGAAAGTTCTACTGGACAGCACAAGTCTAAAGAGAGAATTGTGGCTTGGAGTAGCGTGAGAGCACCGAGCTGGAACAGAGTAGATAGATTGAAAGATATTTTAAGTAGAGTTAACTGGGATGCTGATGTGAGAAATCAGAAGTAACTCCATGGTGTCTAGAGTAAGCTGCTGAATGGATGAGGCCAACTAGGGAAGGAGCAGTGTGATTGGAGTGCTGGAAATGAAGAGTTGTGTTCTGGTAATGTTGTATTGGAGATGGTTATGCGAAGAGGGCAAATTTAAGATTTTAGCATTCCAGGAAAAAGGCACAACAGCACAGAGATTTGGGAATCGAATCAACATATATATGTTACAAGCAGAGGTTAACATGCCTGGCTGCTAACTGAAAGGTTGGAGATTCAAGGCTACATAAAATTACCTCAGAAGGAATCCTTGTGATACACATCTAAAAAACCAGTCATTGGCATTCCTGTTCTATTGGGACATATGCGGGGTAACCATGAGTCAAAGTTGACTCATCAACAGCTGCTTGTTTTTTGTTTTTTAAAAGCCATACAAGCTGAGGAAAATGTGTATATAGGAAAGAGGAAGTAGTCTAAGAGCAAGCCTAAGCCTGGCAGCATTTAGAGGTCAAGCAAAGGAAGTGGGACTAGCAAAGCAGCTATTGAGACAGGGGGCAGGGCAGAAAGAGAAAATGTACCATAGAAGTAAGAAAGTCTTTCTGGATGGAGGATGTGATCACTTGGACAGAATGCTACTGAATGTTAAGGCAGGAAGGAATATAGAATGTTGGATGAAATGAACGAAGACCAGAGTGGATGGAGTATAGTGAGTAGGTGATGGAGGCATCAAAGACTTTAATTAAGATGTTTTTTGTGTAAGAGAAACAAGGTAGCTACTGATGTAGCTACTGATGTGTTATAAGCAGTGGAATATAAGAATTTGATTAATATTCATGTATTTAAAAGATCATTCTGGCTATTGTGCAGAGAAGCATTTGGAGAAGAGTCAGTTGTAGTAATGATGGATATGGATGGATATGATTTGTTGTAATTTGGTAAAATCAGCAGAATTGTCTTAGCCTCTTCTTGTTAGATACCAGTAGAGCCTGCTCCGACTCATAGGAACTCTGTGTACTCCTTTCTAAGGTGCACTCTGGATGTACTTCTTCCAAGACAGGTAAGGTCTGGTTGCAGCCAATGGTGCTTTAAATATTCTTCACCAACACTGTAATTCAAATGCACCTATTCTTCTACAGGCTTCCTTATTTATTGTCCACCTTTCAAATGCATATGAGGTGATTGGAAATACCATGGTTTAGGGCAACAGTCCTGGTGTGGTGCTGTGGGTTAATGAGCCAGACTTCAAAGCCGTTTGAACTGCAAGGTCACGGGTTCAAGCTTACCAGCTGTTCCTCGAAAACCCTCTACAGGGTCGCTATGGGTTGGAATTGACTCCATGGCACTTAACAACACCACCTTAGTCCTCAAAGTGACCTCTTTGAACTTTAATGTGTTAAAGTGGTTTTTTTGCAGCATTTTAAAAATTGCTGCTTCCTTGAGTGCTGATTGTGGATCCAAGCAAATGAAGTATTTTCTTCATTTTGACAACTTTAGTCTTTTCTTCATGTATCATGATGTTGTTTATTGGTTCCCTTGTGAGGAATTTTACTTTTCATTGAGGAACATTCAAGACCGTTGTCTTGGTTTTTCTTTCTTCAGTAAGTTTTTCAAGTCCTCTTAGCTTCCAGCAGTGAAGATTGTGTCATCTGCATAGTGCAGGTTGTTAATGAATCTTCCTCCAATCTTGATGCCATGTTCTACGTCATATAATTCAGCTTTTGGATTATTTGCTTAGCATACAGAATGAATAAAGATGGTAAAGGATATTACCCTGGCACACACCTTTCCTGATTTTAAGCCATTTAGTATCCTCTAGTGCTAGTTCTAAGAGCTCTGGTAGCGTAGTGGTTACGAATCGGGCTGTGAACCTTAAGGTCAGTGGTTCGAAACTACCAGCCGCTCCACAGGAGAAAGATGAGGCTTTCTACTCCGGTTCAGATTTACACCCTCGGAAACCCTGTACAGGGTCGCTATGGGTTGGAACCGACTCAATGGCACTTAATAATAACAACAACAACAGTGCTAGTTCTATTATTGGAGTCCTGGTGTGGCGCTGGGGGTTAGTGTACCACACTGCAAAGCTGTTTGAACTACAAGGTCGGTGGTTCAAGCTCACTAGTTGCTCCTTGGAAACCCTATACAGGGTTGCTATGGGTCAGAACCAGCTCAACAGCACTTAACAAGAACAAGTTCTATTATTGGAGTCCTAGTGTGGCATTGTGGGTTAGTGTGCTGGACTGCAAAGTCAGTTTGAACTGTAAGATTGGTGGTTAAAGCTCACCAGCTGCTCTTTGGAAACCCTATACAGGGTTGCTCTGGGTCTGACTTGGTGGCACGTTCTTTTAATGATCTATATAACAGTTTCCTCATGAGCACAATGAAGTATTCTTGAATTCCCATTCTTTTCAGTGCCCCCAATAATTCATTCGGATCCACACAGTTGATTGTTTTTGCATAGTCAATAAAACACTACTAAACATCTTCCTGGCATTTTTGCTTTAGTCAGGATCCATATAATGTCCTTTTCTGAATTTGACTTGAATGTCTGGTAACTCTTTGTTGATGTACTGCTGCAACCATTTTGAATTATATCTTCAGCAAAATGTTACTTTTGTGTGATATAAATAGTATTGTTTGTGTGATATAAATGTATTGTGTGAGTTCCACATTCCTTTGGGTCACCTTTCTTTGGAATGGGCACAAATGTGGATCTTTTCCAATTAGTTTGGCATAGATGAGTGAGTGCCTCCAACGTTATATCAGTTTGTTGAAACATTTCAATCTGTATTCCTTCAATACCTGGAGTCCTGTTTTTTGCTAGTGCCTTCAATGCAGCTTGGACTTCTTCCTTCAGTACCATAGATTCTTGATCATATGCTACCTTTTGAAATGGTTGGACACTGACTAATTCTTTTGATAGAGCAACTCTGTATTCCTCTCATTTTCTTTTGATGCTTCTTGCATCATTCAGTGTTTTCCCATGGAACCTTTCCATATTGCAAGTAAAGGATTGAATTTTTTCTTCAGTTCTTTCAGTTTGAGAAATGCTGAGCGTGTTATTCCCTGTTGGTTTTCTAATTCTAGGTCATTGCACATTTCATTATAATACTTTGTTGTCTTGAGTGGACTTTTGAAATTTTCTGTTCAGCTCTTTTACTTAGTTTCTTAGTGCTTGCTATAATGGAAGAATGACAAATGGGTGGCTTTTACAAACAATTTTATTTTTATATGTAGGAGGCTAAATGTTTACATTTAGGGCACTAGTCTTTTCTTTCTTTTGGTCTTGGGGAAGATCGTTGTCTCTTTCAGCTTCTCTGGTCCTAATTTCCATGGCAGTCTTCATGTGGCATCTACCCCCCTTTGTCCTTGCTTCTGTATCTAATTGGCAAATTTTGTATCTCAAAAGTGATTGACGTAAGATACACTGAAATAGCCTCATTAATATAGTAAGAGAATCCCTGAAATTACCTTTTGTATAGGATTTACAAAGTATTTTTTGGGTGGAACACAATTCAGTCCTTATCAGTGAGTTAATCACTGTAGGGGCTGGGGGTGGTAAGGGAGAAGCAGGTGTCAATAATGGATGATTGTTCCTTTTACTGAGATGGGTAATCCTGGAGATAGACTAAGAGAAAGTGGGAGGGAGGTCCTGAGTTCAACTTTAGTTTAGGTGCTAAGAGATATTTGTATTTGTAGACTGCTTTAATTTTAGGAACATCTGTCAAGTTGAACTGGAGGGAATTTGTGTTAGTGTGTTAATCTCAACTTCATTAAATGCAGTAATCTTAGAATTGTTGTAGTAGTTATATGGATTATATACACTTAACAACAACAATAGTTTAAGGCCCTGGTTGTTATTAAGTACCTTCTTAACGACCCTGTATAGGGTTTCTGAGGAGCGGCTGGTAAGGTCAGTGACCTTTCAACTCAAACGACCCTGCGGTCCAGTGTATGATCCCACAAAATAATGTTCTGGCAGTTATTTGCATATATGCCATTTTCAGTTGTTACTATTAGAGTAAGGGAATTGAAAAAAAAATAAGATTAAGAAAATAGTAAATTCAAGTGATTTTAGTATGTATTGTTGTTGTTATGTGCTATTGAGTTGGTTCCGACCTATAGCGACCCTCTATAAGTTTTCGAGCAGCAGCTGGTGAGCTTAAACCGCCAATCTTGTGGTTCAAACTGACTTCGCAGTCCAGTGCATTAACCCACAGTGCCACACCAGGACTCCTCAGTATGTATACACTTGTTTATTGGGAACACAGTGTCTCCATATGGTAAGTACTGGATTGCGAACCACAAGGCCTATGGCAAGGCCTATGGCTGGAGCTCACCAACTGCTCTGAGGGAGAAACATGAGACTTGCTGCTGCAAAGATTTAATAAGCCTTGAAAACCCTACACAGGGTTACTGTGAGTTGGAACCGACTGTACAGCATTTACTCAAGGATGAAGTACAGAAGGATTAGGTAAAAAGGAGGAATGGAAACCAGAGATACCAAGGAATTGGGATAAGTGATGTAACAAAGTGTAGGAATTGCAGTTAATGGCACAAAGCAAGATGTTTGTGAATTTGGTGAATGGAAAACTGATCTTCCCCCAATTCACAATAAGAAGTTTAAAAAAAATGTGTATAGACCTAGATGGAGGAAAAGAAATACTTACACATTTTAGCAGGACTAATGTTTATCATATTCAATCTTTAAATATTTCAAATATTAGATAACTAAGTTTGTGAAGTAATTGAAAAGGGAATAATGAATTTTCCTATAATGTATCAGCCTTTGTTGTTGTGTTGTTGAGTTGATTCTGACCCTTAGTAACCCTGTATAGGGTTTCCAAGGAGCAGTTGGTGAGCTTGAACCACCAACCTTGCAGTTCAAACAACTTTGCAGTCTGGTGCATTAACACACAGTGCCACACCAGGACTCCATCGGCCTTTAAAGGAACTATATATTTCCGTTGCTTAACATTTGTGTAATTTTTTTTCAATTTTTATTCCATAGATTCATAGAAAATAATTCATAATGGGAAATTTTAGGTAATGTTTACTTAACAGTTTTAATATTTAAAACATTTTGCCATCAAATACTTCATTGATTTCTGTAGAAATGAGACATGAAAATGTTAAAAAAAATATATAACAAAGCACAAAATATGCAAGTGTTTTGTGAAATTGACTATATATTTTGACCTGAATATGTTTAGTACAGAGTCAAGCTCCAGAGAGAAAAAGCTATCTGATCTGAAGTAAAGATTTAACTGTATTTAGCTCTTTCATTTAAAACATTGTTATCTTTTTCTGCTATATTTAATTGCAGGGCTATTTCCCGATGTAGGTGGAGGTTATTTCTTGCCAAGACTTCAAGGAAAACTTGGTTACTTCCTTGCTTTAACAGGATTCAGACTAAAAGGAAGAGATGTGCTAAAAGCAGGAATTGCTACACACTTTGTCGATTCTGAAAAGGTAATTATTTGGATGATGTCATTTTGTGTTGTGGGGGTAACTAGTATCACATGGGGAGGCAGTGTAAGGAGTGGCTGAGATCACAGGCTTTTGGTAGACATGGATGTGAAACCTTGGATCTATTATATGTAGCTGTGTGATCTTGGGGAGGGTACTTAAGCTCTCTAAATTCTCAGTGCCTTCTTATTTAAAATATATAAAATGGAGAGAGTAATACCTGGATTCAGGTATTATTCAGGATTTAGGACTGTTTTGTCCAGCACACATTATGACTCAGTGGGTATTTCTTAAAGAAGAATTAGTATCTGTAAAGGAAAGTAATGTCTATTTTTTAAGTCTTAGTATATAAAAATCTAAATTTATATGTAAAAAAATAGGCTTTTTATGTTATAATGGCCTTTTTTTTTTTTTAGAGATTCTCTTGGTTGTGAGTTCCCCTAGTGCTTTTAAAACAGACTTTCTGCTGCAGTTATAAAATATGGTCTTATAACTTTTCTAAAGCATATATATAAGTTGCTCATTAGGCATTAGTTAACTTACCTTTTTTAAAAAAACAACGGTATGGCCATTTTTGTTAATACAGAATAGCACAGTGGAAAAGAAAATGTAGACAGTTGTCTGAGTATATATTGTAGATTGAATTTAGTATCCTTGGCCCCTAGTTTCCCCATTTCCAAAATGGGGATGGCAACACTACCATAGTATTTGGAACTCCTTGTGTTAACCTATAATGGAAAAAATTCAATTCAAGGTGATTTTGTTCCAGATTTTCTAGTAAGATACATGGGATTTATAGTGTTTCAACTGTTCAAGCTCTTTCTGATTTACTGGCTTTATCCTGAGCCATGAGGGAGGTGAGCTTGCTGGTCTATCCTAGGTTACTGGAGCTGTGGGATGAAGTCAGAGTCCCAGGAATCACTGTGAAGATATCCAAAATTGAGAAAGATATGTTTGGGATAGAATATTATAAAAATTAGAAATTTGATGTGAAGTGCTTCGTTTGTCATTTTTATTGTAAGTGCTGTTGGAGTTGGTTCTGACTCATAGCAATCCTGTATAGCAGGAGTGGGGAACCTTTTTTCTGCCAAAATTTAAAACATCATTCATGGGCCATACAAAATTATCAACTTAGAAGTTAGCCTGCTTTATTTGGTCACACATTTAATTTAATTAACTTACCCTTAGTGTGATGGCTGGAACTGCAGTTGCCTTGGCAGGGCCAGACCAAATGATTTTGAGGACTTTATATGGACTGCGGGCTGGATGTTCCCCACTCTTCTATATAGGATTTCCAAGGAGCAGCTGTTGGATTTGAACCACTGACCTTGTGGTTAGCAGTCCAGTGCTTATCCTACATGAGGTATCCTGTTTTGTCATTAACTAAAATAAATGCTCAAATCTTGAGTAGTGTTAATATTTTTAATACAGCAGTTTATATGTAGATTTTTGAGGTGACCAGGGTTTTTCAGAGTCTTTTACAATGTGCACTATGACCCACTGAAACATTCTTCTGCGTGAGGGTACTGATGCCAAAGGTGATATTAACAGTTGTACTATTTTCTTAATCACTTGTTAAGTGCCATCGAGTCAGTTCCATAGGGTGTCCGGGGAGCAGCTGGTGGGTTTGAACCTCTGAACTGGTGGTTCGCAGCCCTCCAGGGCTTATTCTACTGTGTCACAGCAGGACTGTTAATCCATTATGATGCTTTTTTCTCATTCTGTCTTTTCTGGCCTTCCAAAAACCAATGCAGTAAGACAGCTGGATATAAAATGGTTTGTTAGCTGATGGAATTTTGTTGGCAAATTTTATAAATTAGCTTTGGTGATTTTTGTGTTGGTAAGTCTTGGTCATGTTTCCTACAGTTATAGACCCTATCATGGTAAGGAGTATATGAAGAGGAATGTTGTCCCTATACACTGTGATGAGGGCCGTCCATCAAGTTTACTGGTCTTCCCCCATGTTCTGGGCATGCTCAGTCACATTCAATGGGTTCTCCTGAGCTGTAACAGGAACCAATAATGGGCATTCCGTTTTCTGCCTTAGAAGGACACTTATGATGATGGTGGAATTTAGTGCAAGATGGGAGAAAGAGTTGTTGATTCACAACTTTTTTCCTTTTTGTCAGCTTGTCCAGTAATACCTGCAGTGGGCAGACTGCCATCCACAGGGCGAATAGAAGATGCAGAAATAAGTAGTATACTTTGGGAAGGGGGCTAGAGACGAATACAAAAGAATTGTAAAATCAAAACACAAAGAAAATACTTATATTTAGAGTGGCCTAAACTTGTGTGTGTGTGTGTGTGTGTGTGTGTGTGTGATCATAGAGATTGCAATTCAGCTGGGCCTTAAAGTATGGTAGGATTTTTATAGACAAGGATTATCAGGAAAAGGCATTCTATCCTAAATAGAGGAAACAATGAGAAACATAAGGGGCTGGAAAACATTATGTTAAAAGCATATTTTTTACTATATCTCAGACAAAAGTACCATTTTACCAAGACATGAGATTTTACCAAGACATAAGATAAATGAGGACTATCACCCACCACTGCCTACTGCCATGGAGCTGATTCTGACTCATAGGGATCCTGTAGGGCAGAGTGGAACTGTTCCTCTGGGTTTCTGAGACTGTAAATCTTTACAGAAACAGACCAGCCTTGTCTTTGTTCCACAGAGTGACTGGTGGCTTGAAACCACTCACTGATCTTGCATTTAGTAACCCATTACGTAACCCACTGCTTCTTCAGGACTCCTTGTGAGTAGTATGTTGTTGATAAGTGCTGTTGAGTTGTTTTTGACTCATAACGACCATGTGTATAGGGTTTCCAAGGGCAATTGGTGGGTTTGAACCACCAGTCTTGTGGCTAGCAGTCTAGTGCTTACCCTTACAATGCCATACCAGGACTCTATGAAAAGTATTGCTGTTAAGTGTCATCAAGTCAGTATTGACACACACAAACCCTGTATAGGATTTCTGAGGAGGAGCTGATGGGTTTGAACCCCTGACCTTGTGGCTAGCAATCCAGTAATTATCCTACAGTGCCACACCAAGAAATGTAGATGCATTAAAGTTAAGTCAAACAAAATATATACTTCAGATCTTTGATCACAATATTACATTTCAAATACTCTATGTTGTTGTTGTTGTTAAGTGCCGTCAAGTTGGTTATAACTCATACTGACCCTGTATAGCTTTTCTGAGGAGCGGCTGGTGAATTTGACCTTGCAGTCCAGTGCTGTATTCCACAGCGCTGTACCAAGACTCCATAGCTAGTCAATAGCTAGAGGGGAATATCTATTTTTCCTAGATTTCTTTGAATTGTATCTCTTCCTTTCAAGGGATTATGCATTTGGTCAACTTCAGTAAAAATTTCCTTCATGGACTAAGGTGAAGAAAGAATATATGATTTTAAGATGAAACGCTAAAAAAAAACCATGATATTTAAAAAAATTAAGCTTTAGATATTTCTAAAGGGTTTCAAATCTACTTTTTTTTTTTTTACTCCCTTCAGTTGGACATGCTAGAGGAAGATTTGTTAGCCCTGAAATCTCCTTCAGAAGAAAAGATTGCAAATGTTTTAGAAACTTACCAAGCAAAGGTAATCTTGTCAACATTCCTACCACAGATTTTAATTCTCGGGAAATATTGAACACCTGGCATTGTGGGTATACATAAATGTACTGAGGATTTGTTTACTGTACAGCTGAATGGGAGGATCAGTGCTTCACAGTGATGAGAGCAGCCATTGGCTATGATGGCTTCTTTCCTGTGCAGCTGTGCAGCTTCCCTGACACAGGACTTACAGGGCAGGTGGAGCCTTACACTCAGCCTTTTCTAGGGCTTTTCACAACACAGAGTGGTGGTTAAGTGCCATCAGTGGGTTCCAGCTCATAGTGAACCCCATACACGGTTTCCAAGGAGTGGTTTATGAGTCTAAACCACTGACCTTTTGGTTAGTAGTCAGTGCTATAGTACCACATCAAAATGTGATGGATGTGCACTCCCTCCTAAAAGTCCACTAAAATGCTAATAAGCGGGTGCAAGGAGGAGAGAATAAATATTTAAAGGCAGACAGAACTGAAGAGGAAGCAGTGGCAGATATAATGTCAACAGTTTGGAAGCTTGAAAGCAGAAGGATGGAGAGTCACATAATTTAGACCTGAGAATGCTAAAATCTTACCCTTAAATGAAAGAAGTGAGTAAGAAGCAAGGTAGTTCTTGCTATTGGCCCTTAGAAAGATACCAGGTCCCTCTGAAGACCAGGGTATGGAGTAGCACTGGAAACCAGGAAGATTTTTTTATATTTTTGTTATGAGCAATTAGAACTTCCAAAAGTGCAGCCAGGAACAGCTACCCTCCTCCCCTAACCTGGCAGAAGAAGAGAGATTTCTTCAGGAGACTGAATTGGACAGGTCTAGCTGAGGGCAGGGATGGGAGGTTCTTTACTAAAAATAAGGGAAAACCTCTAGTCCTTTTGTCATCTTAGCTTCCCAAACCAGCTAACACACTTTGAATTAAAGAGAAAAACTGCAGACACTGACTTTCAAGGCCCCTAAGGACACACCAGCTCCCTGTCTGATCATCTTATAGTGCACTGGACAATTGGCAAGTTGGTAATTGCAATCAACATTACACGCAAAAACTTCCTATGGTACTTTAGAATTCGACCAGTAGACAAGTGTCACCAGGCATTGAGGGGAAAGCTTGGACATAGAAAATAGGTATTAAATGGAGAGAAAACAAATAGAACTATTATCCAGACAGTTCAGTATGTAATTACTAGAACCTCGAAAGGAAAGCAATAGAACGTGTGAAATACGTAGAGAAGTAGTGTTAAGAAATGTACCCCAGACTGAAGAACCCTGCATCTACAGATGGACAAAGTCTATTGAGCGCTCAGCACAATGAATATGAATCTGGAACAGAAGAAGGTTTTTCCAGTGATAGAGAATGTTGGCACTGTTTTTGATCAAAGTGATTTAAAACTGAGAAGAGTAAGCTAACTAAGTGAAAGAACACATTTTTTTTTTTTTAAGTCCTTTGAGTTTAGAGTATTCAGTAACAGTGTGAAATTTATAGGGATAAGTGAAGACCTTGCACTTGAGTCCAAATTACCAAATTCCTCAGAACAAGATGGGAGAAGGATAGCTTGCAATGACTTTTTTTTTTAAAGTGAGGTTATTTTAACTGATTGCACCTCATTGTAAATCAGTAGCATTATGGGACTGCCCCAGACTAACCCAGAATTAGTTATATAAGTAAAAGGATTGTGTCCAGACCAAACAAGAGCATGGATATTCGTGACATACTTTGTTATGATCCATCTTCTCTTGTGGTTAAGGTATGTATTCCACACTATCACAATGACCTTGATAAAATGGAATTTGACCTGGATTGTGAGGGAGCGCAAAACATGCTGTGTAAAGCTTAAGGTGAAAGAGGGATTAAATGAGCTATAAACATGAGCCCAAGATGGCTGATTTTTTGGTCCAGAATTAAAAACAAATTAGTGCAGTTGGTTAAGCACTTGTGCATTGTTCCTTCCTTAGGCACAGTGTTCTTTCCTTACAGGTTAGTGCTGCTGGTGTGGTAGAGACGTGGCTGGAATTTGTAAAATGAAAATTTGTGTAGGTTGACCTCTCAGCTTTCGACTAATCCTTAAATGTGCTGATGTATATTATCTAAATAAAAATTTGTTGTTATTGCTAAGTGCCATCATGTCGATTCCAACATATAAACCTGGCATAGGGTTTCCAAGGAGTGGTTGGTGAGCTTGAACGGCCTACCTTGCGGATCAAACTGACTATGCAGTCCAGCTCATAACTCACAGCACTTCTGAGAGCTGTCTGAATAAATGCTGTCTGAATTTTGAATATATGGTGATAGTTGTTTCTAAAGAACTGTTAGATATAATTTGAGTGGACGTGATAATCTATCACAATGTGTATCATTCATTATGAGATTTTTAAGAATTTAAAGATGATTTTAGTTACTTCAGATTGATTAAAGGCTTTTCTTTTCAAACAGTCCAAGATTGATCAAGACAAGCCTTTCATACTGGAGGAACACATGGATAAAATAAACAGGTGCTTACAAAGAGATTTTAAATATATCTATCCCTTTGGAAAGACTGTTTTAAATTGAATTTGCTAACATTGCAATTCCATTGTGTTTGAACTTTATATAATTAAAGTAACAAAATTTGAGATTAGATAACACTGGATTTTTCGTTTACCTTTGAAAGTCACTTCTTTTCCAGCTTCTTTGTTGTTGTTAAGTGGCATTGAGTCGGTTCTGACTCATACATAACAACCCTGTATAGGGTTTCTGAGGAGCGACTGGTGGGTTTGATCCACTAATCCTGTGGTTCAGTGCTTATCCTGTAGTGCCACACCAATTAACTATAAAGTAATCTATGCTTATTCATTTTAGTGAAAACATTTTTTTTTTAAGGGGGGGAGAAAGGCTAGAAAATAACAATTGAATTAGCCTATATTTTATCCTTTAAAGCCATCTCTGAATTTCTTAATCAGCTGTCAGCAGAAAGTTCTTGAGCAATGAGCTAAGAGATGAAAAGTTTTATTTAAGGAAATGGAGGAAAACAGGAAACTATTGGAATGTAAAGCACACCCATGTTTTCAATTTAAAGCATTGGTTTTTCACACTTAAGATAATTATTTTTATGTAAGTATACTAAATATATGAAATCAAAGGAAAATTTAAGTTTTATTTCTCATTAGTGAAGGTAGACTGTGCATACTTTCCCATAGAGGTCATGTTCTATTTTGTTATCTTATCAAATAGGTTGGGAAATGTTTCACTATTGAAATGACTGGTAGAAGAAGAGAGAAGTTTGTGTTCAGTCTCCTTGGTATGTGAGAAGCAGGAAATTACTTGCACATTGATATAATTCTGTTTCCTTTTTTATAGTTGTTTTTCAGCCAATACAGTGGAACAGATTATTGAGAATTTACAGCAAGATGGTTCATCTTTTGCCCTAGAACAGCTAAAGGTAAAGTATTGATCTTTTCTGTCCTAAGTATTCTTGTGAGGGCTGCCATTGCTCTGGTTCTGACATAGTCCACTGCATTGTCTTTAGATGAACTTAGGTGCGCCTCAGAAAGTTCTGCAGAACCTTGACCCACACCTGAGTACCTTGTCTGTATGTTGAGGATAAAGTCATACTGTTTCTGGTCCTTTGAAAGTTAACAGGAGGACTTCAGTAAGTGTGCTTCATCTCCAATAGTCCGCATAGGTGATCCCACAGGGAAAGCTTTAGGAACTATGTATTAGAAGAGTTGGGTTAATGGAGAATAGTCATCCTGTAACATATTGTAATTATGACATTAATCTATAGATTCTATTTAAACAGAAGTCTTAAAAATTTTGACCCATTTGAAACTACCAAGAGGCTCCCTCTATAGCCATAACTGAGTAATATTATGCAGCATTTCTCAGTGTTAGGCAGATTTTGATCTTTGTACAGCATAATTTAATTGATGATAGCAATGTATTTGAATAAAATAGAAGAAAAGCCATTTTGTGTGAGTTCACGTTGGTACTAACATACTTGCATATGATATCTAGACCATTTCAGACTTCTAGACAAACAAGGGAATGGTGTTTTAGCTTGTCTTCATCTGATAGTAGTTTTCAGTTTTACAGAACTAATGATAGTATTCCTGTTGTCAGGGATCTTAATGACAAAAAAATTTAAGAAGTTATTACCTGAGAAAATGATAATAGTCATAAATTATTGTAGGTAAACCTAACTCACAAAAGTAGATTATCATGAACAATTTTTAGAGATGTTTGTATAAATATGTTATTGTTGTTAAAGGCTGTGAAGTCATTTCCGACTCATAGCAACCCTGTATAGCATTTCCAAGGAGCAGCTGATGAGCTTGAACCACTGACCTTGCAGTTCAAAGTGATCATGCAGTCCAGTGCATTAACCCACAGTGCTACATTTCAAAGATTCTGACTTTAAGTTGGTTCTCAATATATATTTAGTGATAGGAATTTCTTAGCAACAAGCTTAGCAATTTCATTAGAAAATAGGTAGCACTTTACAGTATCAGCTGTATTATGTGATTTTGCAGCAGTACAGATAATACAGCTTACCTTATTTTAAAACCACTGGTGTTACCTCAAAACTAAAGTGTAGGAACCAGATAGATTTTCCGTTTCCTTCCATTCTCCTGGCCATATGATCATTGTACATTTAGGAAGCAGTGCTTGGTCAGGTCAACCACCTACCACAATTAGAATAAAATAAACACTCTCATTTGGGAGGACAGGCTTAGTTGATGTTCAGCTCTGATTAATGAAGGTGGTTCAGAAATACTGGTTAGTGATGACATGTTGTGAGAAAGACTTCCCACCAAGTCTTGACAGAGCTTATATGCAGAGCTCATTTTAAGTTTGTCATAATCAAACACCAAATATATCCCTGGAGCACACTATGGTTGTTATTGCCTCACTGAAAGGTTTGCAGATCGAGTCTTTGAACAGATTTAAGGAAAGATTAAGATTAAAGATATAAAGAGTATTTCTTAATATCTATAATAAACCTTTTATTAATCTATAATAAACAACATTCTTATCAACGGAGAAAAGATGGAAGTTGTCAAGGACTTCATTCTTCTCGAATCAACTATCAATACTCATGGAAACAGCAGTCAAGAAATCAAATGATGTATTGCATTAGG
>NW_006408577.1:14743826-14752553 GCF_000296735.1 Chrysochloris asiatica | reverse complement strand
CAAAGAGATGGATTGGCCAAGTGGCAACATCGATGGACTCAAGCATGGCAACAGTAGTAAGGTTGGCCCAGGATTGGGCAGTATTTCGTTCTGCTGCACATAAGGTTGCTATGAGGTACCGACTCAATAGCACCTAACAACGACAACAACAAACCTAATGCTAATAAGCCATTGGGATTGCTTCTAACTCCTGTGGGCTCTTCAGGAATTCCTTTCTCTCCTTCAGGTTCTAAGAAGGTAGTCTTCATTGTTGCTGCAGTTTATTCTGTTTCTTGGGAGTTTCTTTGTCATCAAGATTGCTGGTAGGGAAGGGTACAGTCATTTCAACATACTTCTTGCTGCTGTTGTTTAGTGCCATCCAGTCAGTTCTGACTCATGGTGAACCCTGTACAGGGTTTCTGAGGAGCAGCTGTTAGGTTTGAACTTCTGACCTTGTGGTTCGCAGTCCAGTGCTGATCCTACAGTGCCACACTGTCCATTAAATGGAAACATAGTTTTTATCCCCCCTTTGAAATAGTTTTGTACTCTCATCCTGGCACTATAGGATAAACATTCGACCTCAAGGTCGACTTGAATCGTAATGTCAATGGTTCAGATTCAGCAGCCATTCTTCAGAAACCCTATGTAAGGTAGCTGTGAGTCAGAACTGACTGGACACCACCACCTACTGCTCATCACAGTAGGAGAGCATTCTTATAATGGGGTTAAGAAAAAGTAACAAACATGGGGAAGTTTCTTTACAACTGAAGGGATTTTCATAGTACGTTATTTTATAGCTTCCCATGTCCGTTTTTAAATTTTACTAGAAAGTTTAACTATTTAGTATTTTTAAAAATGCTTAAGGTTACATTTCCTCAGGCTGCCCTCTTCTCTTAGTTCCTTTTGTGGGGTTCATAGTTCCATACAATTCATGTAAGTTCATGGGATATTTAAATGCCTTGAGTAATAACTAGGTGGGGAGTTTACAATAGGGAAACCTTTACCCAAGATACCACTTGGAGTATTCTTCTGTGTTTGTCCCTTTTCTGGTGACAAGACTAATGGGCTTGCCAAAGTAAAGAAGATGTAAGGTATTAGCTGGTGAGAGAAGTATCTCTTCCATAATTATAAGAGATGTCACAATTATAGGAGTATGCATGGGGAAGATTGAGACCACCCACCCTTTCTATCTACAGCAAGGACTCTGAACTGAGGAAAGGGATCTTAATGGTCACCAAAATTTAGGAGAATGGGGCATAGATAATTGAGGTATGAAGCCCATGGACAGAGACACAAGAACACTGGGTTAAACGAATGACCAGGAAGGTGGTCCTGAGCAACTGGCTTAAGCAGCGGTATTGTTTTAAACGTGTCTCTTAGGTGTTTTCTTGGTGATTGGTATAAGGTGACCTGCTTTGTTAAAGGTTTGGAGAGAGGGCAGATAGTTTCCTTTCTCAGTACTGGAAAAACTCTTACATTTCTTTGAGCTTTCTAGTTACCAATATGAGATGCATATGCTTAATTTTTAAATGCTTATTTTGTGAAGAGTAAATGAGACTCATTTTTATACTTGGAGTTAGAATATAAGGATATGACAGGTTTTTGTAAAGCATTGCACTGAAGAATGAAAGAAATAGAACTAAAAATGATAGCAAAAGTACAGGTTTTAAGCAAGAAAAGCAACAAAATACTAAAAAGAGAAATTAAACTTAAAAAGACTACCTTTCAACAAGCTTTGAGAATGATCCACGTGATATGTTATGTGAAAATACAGTGACATGCAGAATTAACTGCTATAGGTAGGTATTATCCTATCACCGATAGTGTGATACTTCTAAATACATCTTGAAATAATCTTTTTTGATGATGTGCGCTATGCCATTCCTCTTTGTTAATTATCAGTCCAAGCAAGGTAAACCTTTGATTTGTCAGATTCAAATGGCTATTATCATTCCATTTCAGGTCACTAATGACTAGGATATCAATCTTTATGTATTTCATTTCATTTTTGATGACTTCCAATTTTCCTAGATTCCAAAATTCCTAGAATTGACTTGATAAATTCCATGTTCTAATTATTAGTGAATGTTTATAACTTTCTCCTCAGTTTGAGTTATGCCCCATAAACACATTAAGATCCTGAAACCGTTACTCCATTCTCATCATCGCGGTCGGCTAGCTCTACTTTGAGAAGTCAGCTCTTCACCAGTCGTATTTTGAGTACCTTCCAACCTGAGGAACTCATCTTCTGGCACTGCATCTGACAATATTTTTGTACTATTCATAAGGTTTTCCTCTTCCAGTGCTATATATCTGACAGTGTTCCATTGCTATTGATAAGGTTTTCGGTGATTAAGCATTCAGAAGTACTCCGCCTCACCTTTTTAGTCTGTCTTTATCTAGAAGGTTCACTGACACCTTTCCACCATGGGTGGCCCTGCTGGTATTAAGCACAGCCTCCAGCATCACAGCAATACACAAGCCACCACAGTATGACAAAATGACAGTCAAGTGGTGGTATGAACCTTTAGAAAAGGCAGGTCAGTTACCAGGGGGCCAAAATTAGGAGAAGAACTCTTTGGAGTAAGGGGAATGTTTTAAATTTCAGTTGTGGAGATGGTTGTATGACTGTATACATTTATCAAATTTGCAGCACTATATATGTAAAATGAATGAGTTTATCATATGTAAATTGTATCTCAGTAAAGTTAACGAAGTAAAATGATACACAAATTGTGTTAAAATACAAGTTTGATTGTAGAAGTATACATTATGTTTGTTCAAGGTATCCATGATACTATTCTGTTCATTGCTATTGTTGTTTTTGTGAAGTGCCGTTGAGTCGATTCCAACCCATAGCAACCCTGTATAGGGTTTCCAAGGAGCAGCTGGTGAGCTTAAACCGCCGACCTTGCAGTTCAAACGGCTTTGTAGTCTGGTGCATTAACCCACAGCGCCACACCAGGACTATTAAGAGCACTTTAATAGCTGTGTTGATAGATAGATTGTTTCTTTGATTATAATAAATTTTAGGGGGAAAATGCATCAGTTTATACAGACAGGAAGAGAAAAGTTTTCCAGTCTGTTGATAGACCTCACTGTCCCGTAAATACATCATGAGCTTTTAGAAGATGCAATAGTTGTATTTTTATCATTAGATAGTATCTTTTCATTTCAGGTTTTAAATGCTTTTAAAAAATTACTGGAAACATCTAAAATCAGATTACAAAAGCATTCTTCTTTTCTGTCTGTAAGCTTTTTATTGTAGATAGAAAAAAAATGCTAGTGCCGGTTTAAATGATTATTTTGTTTATACATAGAAATATGATAATTCAGAATAGTGAAAAATGTATTTAAAAATGTTAAATGTTACTGTGAAACTGCACTACTCAGTGAGATGACTTTGGTTTGTTCTAGTTTTGGTAGTTTGTGCTTGTATTTGTATTTAGCTTATTGTCAGTCGGTGTGGCACTGTAGGATAAGTACTAGACTGCTAACTGCAAGGTTGGTAGTTCAAACCCACCAGTCACTCCTCAGTAACCCTATATATACAGGGTGTCTATGAGTTGGAACCGACTTGATAGCACTTAACAATGACAACATTGTCAGTCTGGGAAATATTTGTAGATTAAGTGCTTATATACAAGATAATTATTTAAAATATATTCATAATTCATAGCAAAATGTAAGTCTTGTGTTGATTGGTCTTTTTAACAGACTGGGTAGCACAGTGGTATATACTGCTTGGTTTAAAATAACAGAAGAAATGATTTCTCATTGTGGAGTGAATTCAAACTTGTACTTAATTTCATTCATACCTGAGGACAACTGCTCAGAGATACTCACTGTCTAAACCTAAAACCACACAGTGTTAGCTTTATGTCTTTAGCATCCTGGTGTGGCACTGTGGGCTAATGCGCTGGACTTCGAAGTCGGTATGAACCACAAGGCCTGTGGTTCAAGCTCACCAGCCGCTCCTCAGAAACCCTATGCAGGGTTGCCATGGGTTGAAACCTACTTGACGGTACTTATCAACAACAATATTGTAAAATGCCATAAAATGGTAGTATTATTCTATAAAGATCAGTATGCTTCTGTTTGTGTGTCTTTATCCCCCCATTAGCTGTCCTTTTCTCTTTGTCTCTTTTGTCTGTTGCTTTATTGAATGCTATCCAGGGTAGTCCACAAAATTCCAAGAAGCCTGTGTAAGCCTGTAAGTCCAGGCATAGGCCACTGCTTTTCCTATAGAGATCGGGTAAGAATGGGTTGGTCAGTGAGTGCATGCATGACTGGGTAAGGTGCTTTACTGAACCCTGAGGTACAAAAATGATGTAGCTGAATGCTTTCCAGGAATTCAGAATCTAGTGGAGCAACGGACACAATTATACTTATGTATGGCAAATGCTGCAAAATAGAGACACCAGTTATACTGTTGTTAAGTGCCATTGAATTGGTTTCTACTCATAGTGACCTTTTGTAGTGTTTCTGAGGCTGATGGGTTTAGATCACTGACTTTTCAGTTAGCAATCCAGTGCTTATTCTGTAGCTCCACACAGGACTCCACCCAAATTACTGCGGTGGTGGTGTTAAGTGCTGAAAAATTGATTCTGATTCATAGCAACCCTGTATAGGGTTTCCAAGAAGCTACTGGTAGGTTTGTACCACTGACTTTAATGTTAGTTGTCTAGTGCTTATCCTACACCACCATACCAGGACTTCCAGATTACTGTGTTGTTAAGTGCTGTAGAATCGGTTCCAACTCAGAGCAACCCTGTTTAGGGTTTCCAAGGAGCTGTTGGTAGGTTTGAACCACCAACTTAAAAGTTAGCAGTCCATTGCTTATTCTACATCACCACATGAGGACTCCCAGATTCCTCTGTGTCTAAAAGTGATGGAGGGATTCTAGAAGGCTTCAAAGAAGAAGTGGGGTCTATATAGTGTCTTAAAAGATGAGTGAAGGTTTTTCAAGTTGCAAAAGGTATCCCAGAGAATACAAATCCAATATTCCAAGAACAAATGTTTGGAGAGTGCAGAGCAGGAAACAAGAAATAAAGTGTCAGAAAATAAGACCAGAGAGAGAGTTGGACTAGATTGTGAGGCACCAATGTTTACTAAAGGGCTTGAGATATAGCATACAGAAAAACAAAGTCATATATGTATACCTTAATTTTTTTCACAAAGTAGACATAACCAACTCCCAGAATAAATTAATGACCCCTTGTGTCCCTTCCTCATCATTTCCTCTCCCCTGAGATAACCCTCATACTTCGTTTGACACCATGGATTTTTTGTTGTTGTTGTTAGCGTATTTGAGTTTTATACAAATGAAATTGTGCAGTTTTGTGTCTAGCTTGTTTTGCACCTTGTATTTGTGATATTCATCCATGTTGTATGTAGCAGTAGTTTGGTGATTTTCATTGCTCTGGCATATTCCATTGTGAATAATGTGAATATATTACATTTTATTTATGATTGGCACAGTGGCAGCAGCAATGGGCTGAAGCATAGCAACGATTGTGAGATTGGCACAGGACTGGGCAGTGTTTTGTTCTGTTGCGCATAAGGTTGCTGTGAGTCGGTACCCACCCGATGGCACCTAACAACTATTAATGGACATTTAGCATTGTTTCCAGTTTTGGGCTGTCACAAGTAGTGCTGCTATAACTTCTTCTGTATGTCTTTGAGTAACATACATAATGCACATTCTTGCTTGTAGAGTGCCTGTTAAATCTTTAAGGTTATTATTAATTTGTGGGAATGAATTCTATATCTTGGATATAAGTCCGTTGTATGGTATACGTATTGCATGTCTCTCCCATAAGCCTGTCTCAACTGTTTTCTCTCTTTGTGTTGTCTTTCAATGAATAGAAATAAGTTTTAATGTAATCTATCTTTTCTTTGTTTCCTTTATGGTTAAACCTGTGTAAGAAATCTTCAATTACTACTACAAGGTTTCAAAGAATAAAACATCTCATTCTAAGGCTTCATATTCATCAACAGTAACATTAGGAGCTAAAAGATCATGGATCATTATGGTTCCCAAGAACCCACACCCCCAGGTTAGGAAATTCAAGAAAGGGTCCACAGGATTCAGCATATGAGTATAGCCATACTCATGGCTATGGTTTATTACTGTGGGAGGCCACAAAGCAAAATCAGCAAAAGGCCAGCATGTGGGCCAGAGTCTGGAGGACCCTAGGCCCAGCTTTCTAGCAGTCTACCCAGTGAAGTCTCTGGGATGTATTTAATTGTTCCAGCAAAGAATTAAGACAACATACAGTCACGTGTTATTTACCAGAAGTTTATGGAAACTCAGTGCCTAAGGATTTTATTAGCAGCTGGTCATGTAGGCCTCTCTGCTTTTGTTGTTGTTAAGTGCTGTCGAGTTGGTTCCAACCCAATAGCGATCTTATATAGGGTTTCCGAGGAGTGACTGGTGAGCATGAACCGCTGATCCTGCAGTTCAAACCCACCTCGCAGTCCAGAGCATTAACCTACAGCACCACACCAGGACCTATAAATAGATGACCTAGATATTTTAATATCTAAATATTTAGATCATCTTTCATTTCTCTCTGATATTTTGTTATTTTCTGTGTTGAAGACGCATGTATCTTTCAATAGAGTTGTTTCTAATTGTTTAATGGTTTTTCATGCAGTTGTAAATGGTAACATTAAAAACCTTCATTTTCTATTTATCGATATGTAGAAATAAAATTTGAGACTAAATTTTGTATATTGACCCTCCTTGCCTCCAGTGACTTTGTTAAACTCATTTATTCTAAAAGCTTACGGATTATTTCTGATTTCCTTTAAACATAATACTGTCACTGTGCTGCTCTTCCCTCCTTTCTTTCCTTCCATATCTAGTGTATTTTTCCCTTACCTTCACAACCGTGTCAGCTTCCTATACTGGTTAGGACACCCAATAAAATATATGCTAGAAGTAATGGTAGCTGCTGTCCTTGTCTTAGTCTCACTCTTGGGGAAAGCTTTTAATATTTTACTACTAAGAATGTTTATTATTGTAGGATTTTTGTAAAGTCTTGATTTAATGAATCAAAAAGTGAAGCTTTACCCTTGGAGACAGTCATTCAACAGTACAACCTGGCAACTCTTGCAATCACAAAGGCATTACAATGCACAGCATGCAAAGTACCTCCCACAGCAGTGGTAGTCACAGTCTTACCATGTATTGGAGCTCTAGCAATAGCATCGTTAAGTTCAGAAGGACATGGCATAGCATTTTCACCAAGGGATCAGGTCTGAAATTCTTAGGTAAGTATTTGACTACTGTAAACAGGAATAACTCAGAAAAGGAGGAAGGAGGATGAGAATGGCTGCACATCTCTAAGAATGAAGTCAGTGCCACTGAACTGCACATGTAGAATTGGTGTATGTTTTGCTGTGTATGTTAACAACAAAATAAAAATTTAAAGAAAAAATACTGTGGAAGAGTAAGGTGAATTCATTTACTTACAGATGAGAATAAGGTGCTGCTCTAGAATCCCAGTGTGAGAAGGAAGAGCTCCTGTGTTCCTGGCCCTCTCAACTCCTTTACGTCATTTAGTGAAGCATCTTCTGTGATTAGCAGTTTGCAAGATGTATATTGATTTTATTCCAGTGTAACTGCTGTTTGTGTACATAATTTCTGCAAAGCAAGCTACAAATGCAGATTTATTTTAGTACTTTTTGAGTTATGTAGAATTCATTCCACTTGTGGAATGATCTGGTTTGTTTCTGTGGCAAAGTTATATGCATGTTTTAATATGATTTGTATAGAATAATCAGCTACTTTATTATGAACCATAAAGTAACTGTTGGACTAAAACTAGTAACTCTTTGTTTTTCCCAATAGATAATTAATAAAATGTCTCCAACATCCTTAAAGATCACGCTAAGACAACTCCTAGAGGGGTCTTCAAAGACATTGCGGGAGGTATTAACTATGGAGTATCGGATGAGTCAAGCATGTATGGTAAGAATTTTTTTTAATTTGTCATTTTCTAGTCATAAAGGTAGCAAATATTATAGACTAGGTAAAATATAGAAAGTTATTTTAAAAAGACAATTAAAAATACATGTAAATGTACTCTGTGAAAACACAGCTGTCCAACTAGTTTTAGGTATGTGGAAATGCTGCTTCACAGACTGATAGTAAGGCTTTATGAAACAAGCCTCTAGAATTTTGCCTCTGGAATTCAGAATATATGTTAACCATTTTCTAGGCATAGTCTTTGTGATCTTGGGCAAGATGCAGAAACTCTCTGAATCTAAGTTGCCTCGTTGGTAAAATGAGGAGATTGCTGGTGTTATTAATCGCTGTTGAATCAGTTCCAACTTATAGTGACCCTGTATGTAGAGTTTTAAGGAGTGAATGTTGAGTTTGAACCACTGACCTTGCAGTCCAGTACATTAACCTGCAGTACCACACCAGGACTCCAAAATGAGTCCTCTTAATTAGAAATTGTGTAAGGATTCAGTGAATCCACATGTACTATAGTTAGTGCTTACTGTTGTGTGCCGTCTCGTCAGGTCCGACTCATAGCAACCCTATACAGCAGCGGTGGGGATCCTTTTTTCTGCCAAAATGTATCATATCATTCATAGACCATACAAAATTATCAACTTTAAAATTAGCCTGCTATATTTGGTCAAACATTTAATTAGCACCCCCTTAACATGTTGGCTGAAACTGCAGTTGCCTTGGCAGGATCAAACCAAATGATTACACAGGCCTTGGTATTA
>NW_006408577.1:14736096-14743338 GCF_000296735.1 Chrysochloris asiatica | reverse complement strand
AACAACAACAACAACAACATATGGCTCATGGGATGGATGTTCACCACCCCTGCTGTAGAGGGTTTCCGAGGCTATAAATCTTTGCTGGAGCAGAAAGCTTCATCTTCTCCCATAGAGCAGATGGTGAGCCTGAACTGCTAACCTTGTGGTTTGCAGTCTAGTGTTTACCTTACAGAGTCATTGCGTTCCCTAGTATGGTGTTAAATCCCGTTGAGTTGGTTTCCACTCACAGCAACCCCTGTATAAGGTTTCTGAGGAGTGGCTAATGAGTTTCAACTGCTGACCTTGAGGTTCAAACCGACCTTGCAGTTCAGTGCTTAATCCTTCAGTGCCACACCAGAATGCCTCCCTAGTATAGTGCTTGGAATATAATAAAACACAAATGGGAGCTATTTATTAAATGTTTTAATTTCTAGATTTGCATTAAAAGTATCACTGTAAATAGATTTTTAAGTAGTGAGTGATCACGTGCAATATTAGTAAATTTTTCTACCAGATAAAATAAACTCTCTAAGAAACATAATTTTATTCAATGAATAAATTCACTTTTTTATTTAGATTGATAAATTTGTAACCTAGAGGAATATTTCATTTAATAATCAAAGAATGTTGTTGTGTGCTGTCAAATTGGGTCTGACTCATGGCAACCCAGTATAGTTTCCAAGGCTGTAAGTCTTCATGGGAATAGGAAAGCCTTATCGTTCTTCTGCAGAGCTGCTTATGGGCTTGACCACCGGACCTTGTGGTTTTCAGCCCAGTACGAAGGAGCCACCATGTTTTAATGTCTTCAGATAGTTATTAAGCTATCCAGTGTCGTTCATTTAACCAGAAAGAAAGCTATATTGGCTATCTCTAAGGTCACTCATTATCAGATCTAAATAGCAGCTAAGGTTTATTGAGTGTTTCTATGAGCAGGTGCTATGCTAGGCACTTTGCATGGATTCTCTATTAAATCTTACTTGTGGAGAATTGGTACTATTATTGTATTCATTTTACTGATGAGGAAATTGGCATAGAGGAGTAACTTACCTAGGGATGTGCAACTAGTAAGTGGCTGAAAGTGGCAGTGAAATGAGGCAGTCACACTCCAGGGTCTGTGTTTTTGACCATTACCCTGTATGTCTCAGTTGTTGTAAAGTGCTGTTGAGTCCATTCTGACTCATAGTGACTCTGTATAGGGTTTCCAAGGCTGGTGGGTTTGAACCACCGACCCTGTTCTACAGAGCCACACCAGGACTCCATGACCCACATAGTGCATATTTTTCACAGTAGTACATTTTTAACACTACCTGGATTGATTCCTTTCTTCCTTTAGTCTCTCAACAAATATGAGTTATTTTTTATTAGTTAAGTATTAGTTATGTTGAATAAGAAGTTACAGTCCTTGTTCTCATGGAGTTTAGAGCCTGCTTAGACTACAAAGAACAAGTAAAATAATTATGAATTGCAACATGAAGAAAACATACGGCATTGGTAATAGAAGAGATGACCCCAGGGCTAAGAGGGTTATCGAAGGCAGAGGGGAACCTGCTCTAAGTGGATCAGAGAAGCCATCTCTTACATGTCATCTCAGCTATAATCTAAAGGAGGAGCATGGAGTAGTTAATCAGCCTTTCAGGGTTTTTAGCAGATGACCATGTGATTGTAATTTGATCTGCTTTGTTTTGTGAAGGTAAGGAGTGCCGCTGAATAGACATGAGGATGGAGAGGTTCAGAATAGACACAAAGACCAGATCAGTTTATGGTGGGAATCTGTAGTGCCTTAGACGAGGGTGGAGATGGGAAAAAAAACAGATTTAGAAGGTGAAATTGATAGGGCTTGGATGTGAGGGAAATAATGTATTTAGGAATTGGAAGTAAGAGGTTTGGGTTAGGGGTTTACATTTGAGAGACACTAGCACCGACTTCTTTTTAAAGCTTTAGGAATTTATTTACTAAAAAAATAAGGATGTCTACAAAAGAAGACCCCCAATGAGATGGATGGGCCAAGTGGCAGCAGCATCATCATGGGCTCAAGCATGGCAATAATAGTGAGGTTGGCCCAGGATCAGGCAGTGTTTCGTGCTACTGTGCATAAAGTCGCTATGAGTCAGTACTGATTCAATAGCACCTAACAACAACAACAACAACATGAAGGAGAGAAGACAGTTTGAGGGAGATGAGGGCATTTCCAAGGGAGTGTGACCATATCAATGGGGAACCTGGGCTGGACCAGCACAGATGGTGAGAAAGGGTAGGATCAGTGAGCCTTGGTAAGGTCAGGGTTTACAGCAGTGGAAATACTTTAGCAAGTAAGAATTGGACATAGTGATCAGAGAGAGTGGGTTTTCAGAAGTAGTCCCACCTGTTAATACCATGGTTCAGATTATCACCGTGAGCTGAGAGCATGTGGTATAAAGATCGACAGGAATAAGAATACCCAGATATTACCCATTTAATCTCGATTTTCTTTCAGGGAGGTCATGATTTTCATGAAGGCGTTAGAGCAGGTAAGTGAGAAAATGTTTTCTTCTGGCTTTTATGAAAATAGGATTCATTATATACTCTTAATCATGAAAAAATGGAATTGAAAAATAATGGAAGTGTTCCATGGATCGAAGCCCCCTCTTATTGAAGTGAATATTTAACTTTAATAGAGAGTGTGTAAGGTTTTTGTTTTTTGTATTATCAATTGGAATAAAAGGGGCAATCAGTCTTTGAAACTAATAATGCTCAGAAAATTCATGTAACTGAGCCACTACTCCCTTGTTTACATGTAAGAAGTAATCCTGCTCTTAAAGTCACATGGGGTGCCTATAATAAGGAGGGGTAACATGAGTTTGTAAACTCATTTTGCTGCTGAAGCCTTTGAGCATTCATTCCCTTGCAGAAAGTCCTCAAATGGCTCATCCTTTTCTCCCTCTTTTTCACTGCTGGGTACATTCCCAGCAGTGGCCAAATCCACCATCAACCTTCTTTCCTACACCAGAGCACTTAAACAGAGCTATTTAAAATCATATGACGTAAGTACTTACATGACGTAGAGTCTTCAGAAGTAAGCGCTGTGCTCAAACCTTTTAAAGAGGACATATGGAAATATGGAATTGAATCAGAGGAGATGCTTCTATGTTTTACTGAAACCAAGTAAAATACCTCTCCCTACTGTTGTTAAGAGTCTTTGAGTTGATTCTGATTCATAACGGCTCTGTGTAGCATTTCTGAGGAGCAGCTGGTAAACTTGAACCACCGACCTTGTGGTTCAAACCAATTTTGCAGTCCTGTGTATTAAGACACAGCACCACATCAGGACTTCTAATTTCATATAAATCATTGCTGTGTGTGGATCAGAGCCTAGACTTCTGATAAGTAGGGTTTGTATGTTTCTTGGATGATGTTGCTAAAGTAAATTATTTAGGGTTCATTATACTCTATAATGTTGTTGTTAACTGTTGTCGAGTTGATTCCAACCCATAGCGACCCTGTATAGGGTTTCCGAGGAGCAGCTGGTAAGCTTGAACTGCCAACCTTGCAGTTCAAACGGCTTTGAAGTCTGGTGCATTAGCCCACAGTGCCACACCAGGACTCCAATATAGCTGTTCTTAAACTAAAAAAAGAGGTAAATAATGCTTTCAGATGAATATGGCCAATTATTTAAGGAAAAAGTTGAAGCCATCATCAAAGTGACAAAGTTATAATTCATAGCAGGTGCTTTCTCGTCACTTTTAAATGAAAGTATATTGTTCAGCAGTCTTTTTATTCAGAAAGTTAAATCGTCTCTAGCTAAAACTGTTCAGTGTTTTTGTTATAATCAAATGTTTGTTATAGTTTGCAAATTGTAAATATGTATGTAAATTAGAGAAAATACATTCACAAATTAGGGAAATAAATGTTAAAGTTTCTTTCTCAACATTTAGAATGAACTTCTTCCTGATTTTAGAATCAAAACAGATTATCTCAGCAGAGCTAAGAGCTACCAAAATCTGAGCTGGAATTTAAGTTACATTTATTATAGGGATTTTTGTTTCTTAAGTTAATTTAAAATAATGTAATTTGATTAATATTTTCTTCTGCCTTTTTGGTGAATTTTATAAGAAGGTAGGCAAGTTTAGTTTAAAAGAGTTAAAAGTGGAAGACATTCTTGCAAAGAGGATGTACCAGGATTGTTCCTTGTTTACCGTAAGGCAGAATTTTCCAATTGCATGAATGTTTATTGCCACCTCTAATCTGATACTGGGAGCCCACAGTCAGATAGCCCAACCTTGGAAAGGTCCAGTGATAGGGAACATGTTACCTCCCAAGGCAGCCTTCTTTCTTCTTTGGTTCTTAACTTCTTATTTAGCTTTTATGTGAAATTAGGTATTATGGGTTCACTGTAGAGTTGGTGTTTAAATATTTCTATTTTTCACTGGACTTAATATACATTTTAAAGATGGTTGAAATTCCCTAATGCAAACATACTATAAGCCCATTTCCCTCTCTCAAAAAAAAATTTTTTTTTTTTTAAATGCAGATTCACATGCAGTTGTAAAATATCAGAGGAATCATGTTCTTATGTTCTGTTATCCCAGTTTCCGTCAGTTCAGAACCTGGAAAGTTGATATTCCCCCTTCTTTTTAGGAATGAGTAGAGATGGCCTCCTAATTCTGTGGGGGATGTTATGACTACATTGTGCTGACTACACTGAACTAGGAGAGCTAGAGCATTTTGGGAGAACCTGAAGGTGGGCTGGCTTTTTAGTGTAGAGCTAAACCAGAGAAATCAGCACAACTGCAGCATCCACATAGAACTAACCAGACAGCCCCTTCCCTCTCCTTCAATGATTCATTTTTCTTCCCAGACTCAATGTGGGTGGAGGAGATTGAGAAGGCAGATCTGGGCCCTCCACCTCTGCAGGACTTCCCCATAAACCACACCAGCTTTGGGCTTAGCTGTTTTTTATCGTGGAGATTTCATTTACTGTTTTATATGGAGGAGGGGAAAAACAAGATTTTTTAATGCTTTCATCACTGGATTCGTTCAGTAAGCTTTATTAAAACTAGAGACATCAGGCTTAGATTAGAAAGTATTTATACAAGTCATCATCAATATACTGCTATCCAAGAACGTTAAGTTCTTCAAACATGTATAAAAAATTTTGTCAATTTACAGAATAAAAATAAACACTCAAGGTTGGTTTTAACACAAGGTTGGCAGTTCGTACTACCAGACGCTCCTCAGAAACCCTATGTAGGGTCAGAGTCGGAACCTACTCGATGGCACTTAACAACTACAAGGTGGTGGTGGTTGGGTCTCATAGCAGCCTGTGTATATAATAAAACATGTAGCGTCTTTGAATTTTGTCATTAGAGTCAATAATACCAGGAAAAAATGTGTTAACACTTTGTCTTGACAGTTTTAATAGATAAAGACCAGAGTCCGAAGTGGAAACCAGCTGATCTAAAAGACGTTACTGATGAAGATGTGAATACTCACTTTAAATCTCTGGGAAGCAATGATTTGAAATTTTGAGGTGACTGTCCTTTTAAGCTATTATTTTGTAGCAGGTGATAGCAAACTATGGCCTATGGGCCAAATCTGGCCTTACCCATTTTTATACAGTCTGTAAGCTAAAAATGGTTTCTTTTTAAATACTTCAGAGGGAAAACTCAGACATTTCACACCAAATGAAAATTACATGGAATTCAAATTTGTGTTGAGAACTAGTTTTATTAGAACATAGCTATAATCACTTGTTTGTCTTTGACAGCTTTTGTACTGCTATGGCAGAGTTAAGTAGTTGCAACAGAGACAGGTGGCCTGCAAAGTCTAAAATATTTACTATCTGGCTCTATTCAGAATAAGTTTGCCAACACCTGTTTTAGAAGTTGTGACAATGTGGAAGGCCTTTGGAGATTCTCTTTAGTATATTGAACTGAAGTGGGAACTTTATGTTTTGGGCAGTGGCATACATGTTTATTAAATAAACTTATATGTAGATTACAAGAAATAAAAAATCTGAAAATGTTTTGAATAATTTGTTATGCTTCATCAGATTTCTTCCACATAAATTTTATGTATGCATTACTGTAGCAGAAGTGATCCTTTTATAGCACTAGAAATCTCAGGCAAAGATTAAAAGCTTGGTAAGGTTATCTCTTCAACATTCTCATCTTTTTCCTTCCCTAAAGTAATCAGGTTTCCATCCAATAAGAAGACACTATTCCTTTCTATTTGCAATTTTTGCTAATCTGGCAGAATAAGGAATTAGGTAACTCCAGTGTCTAAGACAAGGACACTCTACTTTTTGCAGTTTACATCAAATTTGTGTGTAATATGCTGTCTTTAAGGAGCTCTGGTAGTGTAGTTATTATGAATCGGGCTGTGAACTTAAGGTCGGCAGTTCGAAACTATCAGCTGTTTTGTGGGAGAAAGATGAGGCGTTCTGCTCCTGTAAAGATTTACAGCCTCGGAAACCTTGTACAGGGTTGCTATGAGTCGGAATCGACTCTACGGCACATAGCAACAACAACAACAAACATGTTGTCTTTACCAGATGGGTCAATTCAAGAGAAGAAAAATTATTTGAAAATTTAGAGGACTTGTGTTCAAAATACAAATGCCTTCAATAATTTGTATTGACAAACAGTTGGTGTTTTTCTAAAGTATACAGGAAACTAGAAGTGTTCCAGACACCAAAACCTTAACGGTAGGTAAGGATGATTTTTTAAAATTTAAAGTCAATTGATCACTTATTTTGTCACTCAGTATAGTTTTCCTCTTCATCCCAACCCCTTTGAATACTAAGAATTTCAAGCTTGTAAGAACACAAAGCAACAGAGCTGAGGACAGTAAAGATTATTCTCCATGTTGCTCTCAGAACAAGAAATTGCAGTTCAAAAGGTATTGTTATTTCTCGGTTCTTGATTTGAGATGAAGCATTGTTTTTCCAGAAACTTTAGAGAGCAGATTTGGACTAAGGGATACATTTCTATTTATATTTGTATAGCACCCACACTGGGCCTTAACCAATAAATGATTTGTATATATTGATTTTCACTCTATATTTGTTATGAATAAAAATGTTGAAATCTGTTATGTTAAAAAATTTTACTTTAAATAAGAACTCAGAACTATTTCATTGTTGTTGTTAAGTGCCGTCGAGTCGGTTCCGACCCATAGCGACCCTGTACAGGGTTTCCGAGGCTGTAAATCTTTACGGGAGTAGAAAGCCTCCTCTTTCCCCCCCCCCCCTCCCCGGAGCGGCTGGTAGTTTCGAACTGCTGG
>NW_006408577.1:14719637-14735996 GCF_000296735.1 Chrysochloris asiatica | reverse complement strand
TAAACACTTGGATATTAATTGTATTTCAATGTAATGTTGAATTGGAGGTCCTAGTCAGTGTGGTTTGATTTTAGTAAAGTCTAAAGATTGATCTATTAAATTTCTATATACCTTGGTTGCAACTAGAAGACAAAATTAATGCTATTCTCAATTACATCAAATAAAGTATATGAAAGAAAAGTACTGAGAACAAGAACCTAAAGAGATTGTGTTAATTATTTGAAGACTCAGTATTGTTAAAGATGTCAGTTCTTCCCAAGTTCACCTATATAGCACAATTCCAGCAAAATTCCAAGCAGAAATTATCATAGAGACACTGTGTTCCATATACAGTTTAGAATTAAGAGACACTTGGTTAAGTGCCTTTGAGTAGTTTGACTCATAGGGTTTCCAAGGATCAGCTCCTGGGTTTGAACTGCTGACCTTGTGGTTCAAAATACAGTGCTGACCCTACAGTGCCACACTGAATTGAGCAGTTAAGAGATACACAGTAAAGGACAGGGCAGTTAGCTTATTGACACCCACATAAAGGGTAAAAGGAATCAAGGCAAGAAACCTTGAGGTCCAAACCACCAAGCAGAGTCAAAATAGCGGACAACCACAAAGGAAACATAAGGGGGGTGGGTAATAGTACCCTACACCCCTTTACATCTTACGTGAGGGGAGGATTATATTTGATTCTTAAGTAATCCGTGAAGAGCAGCATCAGACCTGCTTCTAGGGGAAGGCAGCTGAAACCAGGAAGAGAAAAACTGTACTTAATGATCAAGCCCTTGACTCCACGGGGTCTTCTCCACTACCAGAGACGGACCCACTTGTCTCTTTGAAGTGTCCTTTCACTTTGCAATAAACTGCCTGGGAACGAATGCTTACTGACAAGTGGTGACTCGTGGCTGATTCCTCAGAGCCCTGAGAGAGGGGGACAGAGAGAACATTACACTAGGAGTCCACAACACTAGAAAGTCCTAAACAATATTGAAAAGAGCAACCTTAAAGGATTCATACTATCCAACTTCTTAAATGGGTATAAAGCTACAAGAAAGAGACCCTACACAGCAGCTTCAAGAAGTTCATGGAGAAATGAAATAAAAGTTTTCCATGAACTTTTTGAAGCCCCTCATACTATGGGGGTGAAAGGATAACACAAATCTATGAGACAGATTTGGAGCTCAGAATGACCCACACAAATGTGGCCAACTGATTTTTGACTAACATACACACTTCATGGAAAAAGGGTAATCTTTTCTAAGTGTTGCAAAATTAAGTTTTACAAGAAAATACAAAGTATCTATGATCTTGGGTTCAGCAAAGAGTTCTTAGGACACCAAACATCCAGTAAAACAAACTTCATCAAATTTTAAAACTTTCTGAAAAAAAGGAATAAAAAGGAAGTGTCAAACTAAACAATAGTAACAAAGAATCCAGTTTGTTTAAGTAGATAAAAGACTTGAACAGCTATTTCACCTAAGACACCTATGGATGGCAAGCAAGCATATGAAAAAAGAAAACATGTTCAACATCATTAGTGACTGTTAAGTAACTCTACAGGGAGTCCAAGAAACAGCTGATGGGTTTGAACCATCGACTTTGTGGTAAGCAGTCCAGTTCTTTAGCCTATAGCACCATTAGAAAAATGAAAATTATAAACATAGATAATACCTCTACACACTTTTTATGATGGGTAAACCAAATGATAGAACCAAGTGCTAATGAGTGCAAAGCAGCTGAACTCCTGATACATTGCTGGTGGGAACGCAAAATGACACAGCCACTCAAGAAAAAGAGTTTGAATTCTAATAAACATACACTTAGCTTGTAAACCTGTTTCTAGGTCACTACTATAGAGAAAGTTGTGTTCACATAAAACTCATACTTATAGCAGTTACATAAGTGCCAGAAGCTGGAACAGTAATAAAGAGAACTAAAGTACCATTGAGTCAGTTCTGACAAATAGCAATCCTTTATAGGATTTCTGAGGGGTGGCTGGTGTGTTTGAATCACTGACCTTGTATGGTTAGTAGTCCTACAGGACCCCACACACTAAATGGATAAATCTTAAAGGCATTATGCTGATTGAGAAGCTAATCTCAAGAGGGTCATATACTGTAATTTCACTTATATGACATTCTGGTAAAGGGAAACGGTTTGGGACAGAATAGATCAGTGGTTGCCAAAGATTAGGGGCAGGAGAGGTTGTGACTGCAGCTGAGCAACAGAGGACTCTTGTTGGACCACGGGACTTCTGCATCCTGACTTGGGTGGTCACTGTACAAACCTATACATCTATTAAAACTCCCCCAAATAATGTCAGGTTTACTATACGTGCAACTATAAAGACCATCATGTGATACCATTACACATCTAAATTTTTTAAATTAAAAAGCCCAACAATAACAGCTGGTGTGTAGAACTCTATTGCTGTTGAAATATAAAATGGCACAGTAACTTTAAGGCCTTTGTGACTCATGGGACATACAGCACTCATCTACAGTTTCTGCCTCTGGGGTTACTGGGCAGCTGGTTTCAGAAGGGGACCTGCATAACTGTTTGAAACAGAAGAAATGGGCATGCGCTACAAATTACTGTTTTTACAAGGTATTTATTGTATGAGGTGGTATAATCTGTAAGGACATATGTGACCCATCAACCTGTCAGCATCCCTGGGGACCCATGCATGCCACCAGACCTATCCCCAATGTCTAAGATGCCAGAGGAACATGTATGTCTCATCAATCCTATACCTCAGAGTCCAGAGAGATACACAGTGATTTAGCATGCATTTCATAAATGGAAACAACATTTTTATCAAAGAATTTAAAGCAAAAGAGTTTTGAAGAATATTTGTTATATTAACTATATACATATCCTATGAACCAATCTATTCCAACTGTCAGTTCAAGTGCTTGCTACCTTCCGCCCCCCCAGAAGTTATCAAGAGCTTTAATTTGAAGTGATAATAAGATCAATCAATTTAGAAATCAGATATCCTTTGTTCTTAATGTTGTTCTTGAACTTCTTGTAGCTAAGTGGGGAAAGGAATGTGTAATCTTTCCTAAAGACTTAGCTTAATAATAGTCTATTCCCCTTGGCACGTTCTAGCTTGACCACAATTCTAGACAGCATACTACAGTGAGGAACATAGTCAGATGGCTATGTCTGTTGATGTTATGTGCCATGGAGTCAGTTCCGACTCATAGCGACGCTGCACAGGATTTCCGAGGCTGTAAATCTTTACGGGAGTAGAAAGCCTCATCTTTCTCCCGCGGAGCAGCTGGCAGTTTCGAACCACTGACCCTTAAGGTTTGCAGCCCGATTCATAACCACTATGCTACCAGAGCTCCATTGTAACTGGACTTTATTGTACAGTTACAAAAATTTTTTAACAAAAATATCTGGAAAAAAATATACCATTGCATAGCTACATGTTACAGGGAGTAAGATTTGCTAACAAAACTTAGAATACTGTGAACTAAGATGCAAGTAGTATTTCTGAGTCAGTGCCCACAGCTCTAAGGAAGACATATGCCGATGTTAGTCACACAAATGCAGTGTGAAGGCATAAGCATATAATATCTGCAGTACCCTTTCTTATGCCAATAATATTAAGACTGTATCATGCTACTTCATTCATTCATTATGTCTATTTTTAACAATAAGGCATTTAGACAGATAATATTCCTTTGGGATTAAGATGGCAATCATTTGTGTTCCCTTCAAAATATTGTTATAAGTGTTAATAGCCAAAAGCAGTTGGCAAAGAACTGCTAAGGCAATGGAAAGTTGAGAATTCTGGAACCATAGGCATGTAACTAAAGACTCTAACTAGGAAGGGGCATCAGTGAAGTACATTTATGGAGTTATGTGAATTTTTGTAAATAAGGAATCGACACATTTCCTGATACTCTGCTGCTTGCACAATTGCTACCTGGTGGGTGTTTGTCCACTGGTGGAAGCTCATCTGCTCCACTGGATGTTCCTGAGGGAAAGATGAAGTGGCTGGGCACGTAGCAATTTGGTAAGAAAATTGCTCTTGTGTCTTCTCTCTCAGTTTAAAACATTAGAAACTCGCTTTTGCAGTGGCAAACAACTCTAGACTTGGAGCTAGGTATGTTGGAGCTAGGTATATATCTGGCAGCTGCCCTGTTACATCCCTGGGAAATAAGGGTCTAGAGCAGAGAAGAAACGTGAAGTTGAAATATTTACTGTGATAAACAACTTTATAGGTTTTTGTCTTCTTGCCATATTATTTTCCTTACCTAATAATAAGCAGCAGCCATGGTATTTTCAGTAACCTCATATGCATGGACAGTAAATAAGGAAGACCGTAGAAGAATTTATGCTTTTGAGTTATGGTGTTGGAGGAGAATATTGAAAGTTCCATGGGCTGCCAAAAGAACAAACAGATCCATGTTGGAAGAAGTGCAGCCAGAGTGTTCCTTGGAGGCCAAGATGGCCAAACTTCGTCTCTCATACTTTGGACAATACTGCTGTTAGGAGGGAACAGTCTCTGGAGAAGGATATCATTTTTGGTAAGGTGGAGGGTCAGAGAAAAAGAGGGGGATTGGCCAAGTAGCAGCAATGGTGGACTCAAGCGTGGCAACAATAGTGAGGTTGGTCCACGTTCGGGCAGTGTTTTGTTCTGCTGTGCATAATAAGGTCACTATGATTCGGTACCTACTCGATGGCACCTAATAACATATGATTCTAAAACAGTAGGAAAGTATAGATCTTGGAACTATGTGACATTCATGTGAAATGGTCGTGTGCAAAAGCAACTAAAAATGGCACATTGCTCATCTTTAAGAGCCATTTCTTTGCAGAATTCACTACATTGGGTTGTGGGGTTTAAAGTATAATCGTTAAAATTAGAGGTAGCTTTTCTGCCTGTTTACAAGGCCAAATGCCTATCTCACTAGAGACTACAAGACTTTTTCTGCCATCAAATGACAAGGATCTATTGTAATTTAATAAGATGATCCAACATAAGTAATTCCCTACTCAATGTGGAGCAAATCTTGATGAAAAGGCAATTCTAGACAGCCAGTTCCAATTTTCCTACAAGTTTATATCTTCCTCCCAATTGTCCTCAAATTTTCAGTTGTCCTCAAATTTTCAGTTACCATTGAAGTCTCAAACAGTACTTAATTTTTAAAAAAAATAATTGGTGGGGGTAGGGAGTGTGCTTTGGCAGTTAAAAAACATTTTAAAGACTGCTAAACTTTATGGCTATAACTGCTCTACAGGCATTGTGTTGCCATTTAAAAAAATACATGAGTACTCTTTAAAGCATGGGTTGACTTTGTTTCATTGGAGGAGTGTTAGTCTCTGTTCTGCAGTGTAACCATAAATCCTGTGCATTATATCAGGTGCCACAGTTGTTTGAATGATGACAGTACCACCAGTCAACCAGACATTAAGAATGAGTGCTTAGTAAGCCAGGTAAGACAGCTTGGCTTTTGTACAGTTAGCACTGATGCCATGGTTTTCCTTTTACCTTGAAGACGACGCTTCTGTTATTTTAAGATTTTCTTATATAGTTTTATCACTGGGTTTTAATTCAATGCAGTGGACATTTATGGAACATCATGGCTTTTATACATCTTTTTAAGACATAAGGTCTAAGTCATCTAGTAGCAACTGTGGTTAGTTAGGGCCCTGAGACTCAAGATGATAGTTATGTTCTTATTCTACAAAAATAAATATCTTAAAAAGGACAGGGTTTAAGTTGAACATTTTCTAATGGTTGATGATTTTAATAACCAAGACTCCCTGATAATCACTATGGCTTAAATGCTGATTCCTTTTCAAGTCTTTAGCTTGTTTGTGTGGATGTAAATTAATATAAGTAGTTACTTGAACGGTATGAATTATGTTTTAAGTATTTTCTTTGGTTGTATCACATGCAGCTAGCTGATTACTGTTGCCCTTAAATGACTAAACCCAAGATCAAGCAAGTAGGAACTGATACTAACATAGAACTGTTCAACACATTTCATGTTGTGTCCCTACGCTAGGTAAGTTATACTTTTAAAAAGAGTTATTTTACTATTCACACCAGTTTTTGCTTTTGTTTCATGTATTTAAAACTAGCACCAACTCTAACCACAGATGAAGGAAGAGTTACCCTTCCGCGTCAGGGCCCCTCACTCTCAATGTATGGGATATCACAGTATCTGATGTTATTGCATGCCCACTGCTGCAAGGCATCATTCAAGATTTCCTGGGACAGACGGTGTGCATATTCGAGGATCAAACTATTGGGCTCGGTGGGTGTCTCCACTTTCTCTTTAACAACTGGCAAAGGCATCCTTGGTAGCAGTCGCCCCTCTGGCATAAAACTTTCTTCACTTGCATGTCGCTTCTCATTCTCTAATGTGGTAGGAAATGGGAACGTTTGCTTTGATTTCATGCAGCCCATGTTGTGAAGAGTTTTGACGGAATGGAGGAAAGCGGTAGCAAAACTACTTTAGCAGCATCTCCAGACTGCACTTTGGGTTGTAAGTCCACGTGATGCTGACCAGTGTTTTCCCTCTCCAGGGATCAGCGCTCCCTTTCACCACTCTTCACATGTAGTGTTTACCTGTCAAAAGAAGGGAGGAGGGTGCATTTTGAAGATGTAAGATACAAAATGCTCTATGATTAAGCAACATGTAGAAACCGTTCTATATCACTTGATCCGTTCTATATCACTTGATCATTAACAAAAACTGAAGCCTAGTCTATAGGCTGTGTTTTTCTAATCCCTTCGCTCAAGGGTCATGCTCTTAAAACTCATTCATTACCACATAAAGTATTTTCCACATGTGTATTATATTAATGAAGGAGCTCTGGTAGTAGCGTAGTGGTTACGAATCGGGCTGCGAACCGCAAGGTCAGCAGTTCAAAACTACCAGCTGTTCCGTGGGAGAAAGATGAGGCTTTCTGCTCTCGTAAAGATTTACAGCCTCAGAAATCCTGTACAGGGTTGCTATGAGTCGGAGCCGACTCCACGGCACATAACAATTATATTAATGAACATTAGATGTGAAGAAGCAGGCCCTATGCTGACCCAGCATTTGGTGTACATAAAGAGTAAATGATCATAAAGACTACAAATAGGGAATTTCATCAGAAATGGAAAGTAGAAGAATTGAACTATATGATTAATTTTCTGAAAAATTATATGGATGTTAAATGCTGTTGAGTCAGTTCTGACCCCTACTGACCCTGTATAGGATTTCTGAGGAGCGGCTGATGAGTTTGTACCGACAGCCTTTCAGTTCAAACCAACTTTGCAGTCCAGCATATTAACCCACAGCACCACACCATGGTTGCATATACAGGTTTGACAGGATATTTCTACATTTGTATTTATATATGCTGTAAATACATCCATGGAGTCCTGTGTGGCACTGTGGGTTAATGTGCTGGACTGCAAGGTTGGTAGTTCAAGCTCCTCAGACGCCCTGAACAGGGTCAGAACTGACTCGATGATGGTACTTTACAAAATAACATTTGTATACTAGAAGAGTATATAATATAGGTCTCAAGTTTTTATAACTTCGCCCCTAAGTACCTGCAGGGAATGAATTACTTGGCCTGTAGACTCCGGACTGTAGTCTTGGGGGAGACACCAAGGTTAATTGGCATAACCAAGGCAATGTTCTGTATCCTACTTGGTGAATAGTTGTCATTAAGCCTATCAGTTCTGATATAGCAATCCTGTATACAGTTTCTGAGGAGTGGCTGGTGAGTTTGAACCACTGACCTTGCATTATTAACCTGCAGTGCCACACCAGGACTCGTTGGTGGTTAAAGGAACACAGGGTTTCTAAGGCTGTAAATTTCTTCTTTCTTCGGTGAAGTGGCTGATAGATTCTAACTCATAACCAGCTACACTCCCTGGAGTGCCTTTGGTGAATAATGACTGGGATCTTAAAGATGTAATTATCAGTCTCTTGTATGGAAGGGGGAAAGAATGTTTCCTCGGTCTGATTTTCTTCAATTAGTCCAGAGGACTGATGGACTTTGTGAACCCTGGCTACTTGGTATTTGTTCTAAAAGGTTCACAATAGGAACAGACTGCGTATAGACACTGCAGGACTGAAACTGAACTCCTTAGAACGGACGACAAACAGTGTCACCAAACTGGAGCATACAAATGGTAAACTTTCTATTTTACCCAAATCACAAAATGTTTGAGCAAAAATCTATCAAGGCTAAAGGACAGAGTGAGTGTTATGGATTGAATTTGTTTACTACCAAAATAGCTGTAATGTGGTTATTTTATGTTAATGAAATAGGATTAGTGTAGGATGTATAGAAGATTAAACCAGTGAGCAAGCAGAAATAAGGTAAGATATGCCATGCCACATGAAGCTTGAGCAGAAAAAGATCAAAGAACCTTCCTCCAGAACTAGTAAAGAAAACCTTCCCCCTGAATTTGAACTTCTAGCCTACAAACTGTGGAGTCCTGGTGTGGTGCTGTAGGGATACTACAGTAGACCACTAGGTCAACAATGTAGACCACTAGGTCAACAATTCAAACATACTAGATGGTGGCTCGGCTGGAAGTTCAGTGAGGAGCTCAACCGGCAAACAACACAGAATACTGGACAAAGCAGGCTCAGGGAGTGGTGCCAGAATTCTGAACCACATATAAACGAATATTTAGAAGCTTACAGCTAGAGGAATTTGTAGCAGAAGCCAAGAAATCCATTGCTTTCTAATTAAAGACACTCAGCTGTTCCCAGAGCCACCACGGATGCTTGACAGAACTGCGGAGATAAAGGTGTGGACATTCGTTATCTGTGCACCTCTATTCTGGTGACTATAGGGGTGCTTCAGCAAGCGGACACCCCAGCCCCACCCTCAGAGGGTTCTACTATGCATGCACACAGATCTCCTCAAAATTTAAAGAGACAATATAACTGGAAATTAAATCCTAAGTTACGTCAAAATGACAAGCAGTGGCATCTTGAAAATACATACCCATGTAAGTATTTAAGGCCACAGATAATTCCTGAATATGCCAAAAAAAAACAGAAGCAGATGACCATATCTGCACATGTCCAGAAACGAGATAAAAAAGTGACTGAGACAAATGAGCTGGAAGTAGACCTACATTACATACTGAAAGATGGGCAGGCTTTGGAAATGCCTGAGAAGGAACTGAGAAAAATAAAAAGTCAAGAAAGCACTACAGGAACAATCAAATAAGATAGATACAGCATTGGAAATAATTCAAAACATATAGAAAGAGAAATGATTAATAACAGAATATCAGATATGGGCAAAAGATTAGAATTGAAGAGATAGAAGCCAGAACTAGTGAGCTAGAAGATAAATCTCTCAACACTACTAAGATAGAAGAACAAACACAAAAAAAGGTTAAAAAAAATCTGAAGAAGGCCTAAGACTCATGGTGAACAACATGAATTATTGGCACTCCGAAACAGGAAGAATCAGACAAATCCACAGAGGAGACCTACAGGATCCTGAAAGCAGCTAGGGGAAAGAGAAGTGAAACAGATAAAGGCAAGCAAATCGAATTAAGCCCAGATCTCTCAAAAGAAACCATGCAGGCAAGAAGGCAATGGGGAGACATATATATAAAACTCTGAAAGAAAAAAACTGCCACCCAAGAATCCTCTACCCAGCAAAGCTGTCAATCAAATTATGATGGTGTAATCAAAACACTCCAGGATAAACAGAAGCTAAGGGATTTTGCCAAAGCCAAACCTGCTATGAAACATCCTAAAGAAGTTCTGTGGGCTGAGAACCGACAAGACCAGACAACAACTACAGAATGACGTACGTGGCAGCATCACCCTGAACTCAAGTCAACAAAATGGAAGAGTCAAGAACAAAGGATCTGGAAGGTCAGTCTATGATCAAAACAAATATAATGTGAAAGCAGGTAAACACAAAGTAACAGAGATTCAGGTAGATTACAGGATAAAATAGACTGTCTTAAATAGAGGGAAGAAATGGGGTGGGCAATACAAGAAGGGGGAGAAGGCGGAAGAATATGATAGATAGGGGAACACTGACAGGTATGTGTGGCCTAAGTGGGACACAGGTAAATAGTGATGCATGCTCAACCTTGGAAATACAGGGCTCTGGGTATAGCTTGAACAAGGGAAATATACTAAAATGCTTGACTTACACTTGAGTGGAATAGAAAGGTATGTTGGGAAACATGATTAGAGAAAACTTGTTGTAAGCCCGTCTTCAGCTATAACTGATTGGAATACCTAAAAGGGGTTCTAGAACTTGCCCAGTGAAATAGGCCTCTTGCAAAGTCTTTGTAGTGAACAGGACGACCTTAGAGGGAAGGAATCTTATGAGGTGGGCCATTCCCACTAGAAAGGACAGGCAGACTGGAAAAGCTACAGTCTTCAAAGAAAGATCATAAGGAAAAACCCAAAACAAAAATGTCAGCATGTCAGACTACTACAAGAATAAGCAAGCTGTTTGCCAGGAAGACATCAAGGCAAGCAATCAAGTTCCTTCAGGACAAACTCCCCTTTAAGACTGAAATGCAAAAGGAACACACAAATAAACATGTAAGCTTGTTGGTGACCACAGTGGTCTACTGGTGAGTTGAAGAGGGGAAAGGCAGCAATGAAGAAATGGGCTGAGTTCAACCCCACTCTCCTGAATCCCATTCACCTGGAGATGAGAGAGAGAAGAGGAAGGGCTGGTTGGTCCAAAGTGTGGTGAGAACTGAGGATACTTGAGCCCATGTACAAGAACATAGCCACAGAGGGCTAGAGCTGAAAGTGAAGCATCCAGACTTGTGCCCTTTGGAGATGTAAATTAACCTATTCTCCAGAGTGGGTTTTTTTTTTGTTTTGTTTTTTTAAAAGCTAAAGTGAATAGAGAGAAATACTGTGAACTGATGGTACATGCAGGGGATTATAATCATTGTAATGAAACAAGGTGTATGATTTGTTGAATGTAAACTTTCACTGAATCCACAATAAAAAATCTTAAATCAAAAAACAACAAAAAAACCCTATATAAGATTGCTATGAATCGGAACCAACAACCTGAGAAAATTAGTTTAAGGTCTCACGTGTAGTATTTCTGTTATAGCAGCACTAGATAATAACTAAGGGGGAAAACAGAACAGACCATTAAAAGGATAATACATGATACAAAGATACAATTAGAAGCCAGGATGATGATGAGACATAACTTCAGACATTCTCAGGAAAACAACATTGTGCTTGGTGGAGGGTCAGTGAAGGATTGACAATGAGCACAAACATAACAATTGTGAGGATGGCGCTGGACCACATGGTGTTTCCTTTGAATATGCATAGGGTTGCTAAGGCACAATGTTGTTGAGTGCCATAGAGCTGGTTCCAACCTGTATAGGGTTTCCAAGGAGCAACTGGTGAGCTTTAACCGCCCACCTTGCGGTTCAAACAGACTTTGCAGTCCAGCGCATTAACCAATGGATAAAAAAGTTGCAGGTTTATAGCTATCAAAAATTATTTGAGGGGAAATAAGATTTAGCTGCATAACATGAGAACAATATAATAGCAAGTAAAACCTTACAACTAAAGGGAAAAGTGAAGTCTCTATGAAGGTGAGTGTAATGTTTACTTTGTAAATGATAAGAGTGTTTCCCTAGACTTTTTAAAGCCTTCTTGTTATGTTCAACTAAATAATGTAACATCAGAATTGTAGTATGCACTTCTATCTAAAAGAAAAGCCATGTAAAAGGAAGGAAATAATACAGATAAGAGCAAAAATCAATGAAACAATAGAGGCAAATGAATTTAAGAACTAATATATCTATTTAGAATGATTATGATAAAAAGGACATCACTACAGAGCCTAAGAAGACATACACTAAGAAGCTAAAAAGGGATCTTATCAACTTTGTCAATACCAAGTTGCCAAAACTGGAGAAAGAATAAACAAACTCAATTTGTCATTTAAACTCCTCAAGTCACTTCCAAGCCCAAAAATAGAGAAGGAGGGAACACTTCTATATGATCCCAGTATTATCCTGTTACTAGAACCAGGGGCATTACAAGAAAAGAAAACTCCCAGCCAATATTTCCTTCATGAATGTAAATCCAAAAATTTAAACAGCAAATCCAGAATATATAAAATGTTAAGTGCCGTCGAGTCGGTTCCGACCCATAGAGACTCTGTACAGGGTTTCCGAGGAGCAAATGATGAGCTTGAACTACCAATCTTGCAGTTCAAACGGCTTTGTAGTCTGGCCCATTAACCCACAGCACCACACCAGGACATAATGACCAAGTGCAAGTTATACCAAGAATGTAAATATAATTCACTATTATTAAACAAAGGAGAAAAATCAGATGGTCATACTAGATGTAAGGAAGTCATTTGACAAAACACACCCATTCATAATAATTAACAGCAAACTGCAGATAGGAATTCCACAAACTAATGTTAAACTTACTGGTAAAAGATTGAACACTTGGATATTAATTGTATTTCAATGTAAACACTTGGATATTAATTGTATTTCAATGTAATGTTGAATTGGAGGTCCTAGTCAGTGTGGTTTGATTTTAGTAAAGTCTAAAGATTGATCTATTAAATTTCTATATACCTTGGTTGCAACTAGAAGACAAAATTAATGCTATTCTCAATTACATCAAATAAAGTATATGAAAGAAAAGTACTGAGAACAAGAACCTAAAGAGATTGTGTTAATTATTTGAAGACTCAGTATTGTTAAAGATGTCAGTTCTTCCCAAGTTCACCTATATAGCACAATTCCAGCAAAATTCCAAGCAGAAATTATCATAGAGACACTGTGTTCCATATACAGTTTAGAATTAAGAGACACTTGGTTAAGTGCCTTTGAGTAGTTTGACTCATAGGGTTTCCAAGGATCAGCTCCTGGGTTTGAACTGCTGACCTTGTGGTTCAAAATACAGTGCTGACCCTACAGTGCCACACTGAATTGAGCAGTTAAGAGATACACAGTAAAGGACAGGGCAGTTAGCTTATTGACACCCACATAAAGGGTAAAAGGAATCAAGGCAAGAAACCTTGAGGTCCAAACCACCAAGCAGAGTCAAAATAGCGGACAACCACAAAGGAAACATAAGGGGGGTGGGTAATAGTACCCTACACCCCTTTACATCTTACGTGAGGGGAGGATTATATTTGATTCTTAAGTAATCCGTGAAGAGCAGCATCAGACCTGCTTCTAGGGGAAGGCAGCTGAAACCAGGAAGAGAAAAACTGTACTTAATGATCAAGCCCTTGACTCCACGGGGTCTTCTCCACTACCAGAGACGGACCCACTTGTCTCTTTGAAGTGTCCTTTCACTTTGCAATAAACTGCCTGGGAACGAATGCTTACTGACAAGTGGTGACTCGTGGCTGATTCCTCAGAGCCCTGAGAGAGGGGGACAGAGAGAACATTACACTAGGAGTCCACAACACTAGAAAGTCCTAAACAATATTGAAAAGAGCAACCTTAAAGGATTCATACTATCCAACTTCTTAAATGGGTATAAAGCTACAAGAAAGAGACCCTACACAGCAGCTTCAAGAAGTTCATGGAGAAATGAAATAAAAGTTTTCCATGAACTTTTTGAAGCCCCTCATACTATGGGGGTGAAAGGATAACACAAATCTATGAGACAGATTTGGAGCTCAGAATGACCCACACAAATGTGGCCAACTGATTTTTGACTAACATACACACTTCATGGAAAAAGGGTAATCTTTTCTAAGTGTTGCAAAATTAAGTTTTACAAGAAAATACAAAGTATCTATGATCTTGGGTTCAGCAAAGAGTTCTTAGGACACCAAACATCCAGTAAAACAAACTTCATCAAATTTTAAAACTTTCTGAAAAAAAGGAATAAAAAGGAAGTGTCAAACTAAACAATAGTAACAAAGAATCCAGTTTGTTTAAGTAGATAAAAGACTTGAACAGCTATTTCACCTAAGACACCTATGGATGGCAAGCAAGCATATGAAAAAAGAAAACATGTTCAACATCATTAGTGACTGTTAAGTAACTCTACAGGGAGTCCAAGAAACAGCTGATGGGTTTGAACCATCGACTTTGTGGTAAGCAGTCCAGTTCTTTAGCCTATAGCACCATTAGAAAAATGAAAATTATAAACATAGATAATACCTCTACACACTTTTTATGATGGGTAAACCAAATGATAGAACCAAGTGCTAATGAGTGCAAAGCAGCTGAACTCCTGATACATTGCTGGTGGGAACGCAAAATGACACAGCCACTCAAGAAAAAGAGTTTGAATTCTAATAAACATACACTTAGCTTGTAAACCTGTTTCTAGGTCACTACTATAGAGAAAGTTGTGTTCACATAAAACTCATACTTATAGCAGTTACATAAGTGCCAGAAGCTGGAACAGTAATAAAGAGAACTAAAGTACCATTGAGTCAGTTCTGACAAATAGCAATCCTTTATAGGATTTCTGAGGGGTGGCTGGTGTGTTTGAATCACTGACCTTGTATGGTTAGTAGTCCTACAGGACCCCACACACTAAATGGATAAATCTTAAAGGCATTATGCTGATTGAGAAGCTAATCTCAAGAGGGTCATATACTGTAATTTCACTTATATGACATTCTGGTAAAGGGAAACGGTTTGGGACAGAATAGATCAGTGGTTGCCAAAGATTAGGGGCAGGAGAGGTTGTGACTGCAGCTGAGCAACAGAGGACTCTTGTTGGACCACGGGACTTCTGCATCCTGACTTGGGTGGTCACTGTACAAACCTATACATCTATTAAAACTCCCCCAAATAATGTCAGGTTTACTATACGTGCAACTATAAAGACCATCATGTGATACCATTACACATCTAAATTTTTTAAATTAAAAAGCCCAACAATAACAGCTGGTGTGTAGAACTCTATTGCTGTTGAAATATAAAATGGCACAGTAACTTTAAGGCCTTTGTGACTCATGGGACATACAGCACTCATCTACAGTTTCTGCCTCTGGGGTTACTGGGCAGCTGGTTTCAGAAGGGGACCTGCATAACTGTTTGAAACAGAAGAAATGGGCATGCGCTACAAATTACTGTTTTTACAAGGTATTTATTGTATGAGGTGGTATAATCTGTAAGGACATATGTGACCCATCAACCTGTCAGCATCCCTGGGGACCCATGCATGCCACCAGACCTATCCCCAATGTCTAAGATGCCAGAGGAACATGTATGTCTCATCAATCCTATACCTCAGAGTCCAGAGAGATACACAGTGATTTAGCATGCATTTCATAAATGGAAACAACATTTTTATCAAAGAATTTAAAGCAAAAGAGTTTTGAAGAATATTTGTTATATTAACTATATACATATCCTATGAACCAATCTATTCCAACTGTCAGTTCAAGTGCTTGCTACCTTCCGCCCCCCCAGAAGTTATCAAGAGCTTTAATTTGAAGTGATAATAAGATCAATCAATTTAGAAATCAGATATCCTTTGTTCTTAATGTTGTTCTTGAACTTCTTGTAGCTAAGTGGGGAAAGGAATGTGTAATCTTTCCTAAAGACTTAGCTTAATAATAGTCTATTCCCCTTGGCACGTTCTAGCTTGACCACAATTCTAGACAGCATACTACAGTGAGGAACATAGTCAGATGGCTATGTCTGTTGATGTTATGTGCCATGGAGTCAGTTCCGACTCATAGCGACGCTGCACAGGATTTCCGAGGCTGTAAATCTTTATAGGAGCAGAAAGCCTCATCGTTCTCCCTTGGAACAGCTGGTCGTTTCATATTGCTGACCTTGAGGTTTGCAACCTGCTATGTCTGTAGGACCTCAGATATTTATATATTGAAATGTTTACGTAAGACAAACTTGAACAAGTTTAGCCATGGAGTCCTGATAAGATGCTGTAGGATAAGCACTAGACTGCCAACCACAAGGTTGGCAGTTGAAACTCACCAGCCACTCCTTGGAAACCCTATAGAAAGTTGCTATGATTCAGAACCGCTGACAAGAAACTGACCCAGAAAGGTTACATGCTAAATAAGCATGGAGTTCCTACCACAATTCTAGGTTCTTCCTAGAATAGAAATTGCCCCAATTATAGTTTCAGATCCAATCCAGTCAAAGCTTATGTAGTGTTAAACTCCCTATCATGAATTTATGGGGCTTTCTCCAACCCCAGTTTTTAAGTTAATTCCAGCAAATGAAGACCAAGGTAAAAAAAAAAAAAAAAAAAAAAAGACCAAGGTAGCTCCTGCCCCAGTATTTGTCTCTCTATGCTTACATCTATGTATGAAGTATGAATCTGGGAATATTGGAAGTTGTCAAAAATTAAATGGAACACATAGACAAATATCTTAGGCATTAGTGAGCTGAAATGGACTGGTATT
>NW_006408577.1:14715956-14717170 GCF_000296735.1 Chrysochloris asiatica | reverse complement strand
TTGTCAGGAGGGAGCAGTCGCTGGAGAAGGATATCATGTTTGGTAAGGTGGAGGGTCAGAGAAAAAGAGGAAGACCCCCAATGAGATGGACTGGGCAGGTGGCAGCATTGATGGACTCAAGCGTGGCAGTGGTAGTAATGTTGGCACAGGATCGGGCAGTGTTTCGTTCTGCTGTGCATTGGGTCGCTATGAGTCAGTAACACCTCAATGGCACCTAACAACAACAACAGCTCACATTCCCAGTCTTCAACCTAATGTTAAGATTAGCAGGGACATTATGGCTCAGAGATTCCTACAAAAATACATGTTAAATGCCATCGAGTTGGTTCCAACCCATAGCAACCCTGTATAGGGTTTCCAAGGAGCACCTGGTGAGTTTGAACTGCCAACCTTGCAATTGAAATGGCTTTGCAGTTTGGCGCATTAACCCACAGTGCCATACCAGGACAACGAATGCATAGTCCCCTACGTAAATCTATAGTTAACACCCCAGCACTAGCTGTCAACTGTGGCTTTTGGGTCCAGCTTCATGAAAAAAAGGACTCTGACGTATACTTGCAATTACATGATCAACTGATCCAGTGGCTGTCTAATGTGATTACTCATTACATGCTCAGAGAAAATGCCATTACCTTGATACAGTGATTGGTAAACTACCGTACATTTTTATTACTAAATCAGATTGTAGCTCTGTGGTTCCCTCCATGCAGGAACCTTTTGAGATTTACCATGAATATGGAAGTATGATCTTTGAAGTCAGAGTCAAAGAATGTTTAGCCATAGCATTACTGCTCTAGCAAAAGCTCTTCACAAATACTTGATTTACATTTTAAAAGACAATTACAATCCAAACCTATGTACCACTGAGAACAAATAAGCTTTATTATATAATTTGTCTCCCCTAAGAAAATAATTGATTCATAATGAGGAAACATTAACCATTAATCCAAGTCAGCAGTTTATCAGATAATATGACTGAGCTTAGAAAAGAATGCATAAGTACCTGTCCTGAGTTAATGTTTAGTCTGTATTCGGCCATCTGGCCATCAGTTGATTATATGATATATTAAATGTTAGATCTTAACCAGGAAAAGTGTTTTGGCTCTTAGGATACAGTAAAGCGCTATCAGTAAAAACACCCTTAAAAATACACGCTGTGATTGGTGACCACGCTCGACACCGATAAGGGGAAGTGAGGGAAAAACAGCAATGAA
>NW_006408577.1:14712461-14715163 GCF_000296735.1 Chrysochloris asiatica | reverse complement strand
CGATGGAGCAGCTGGAGACTTTAGATCCAGAGAGGGAGAGAGACTGTGTGCTGAAGACCTAGGGGGCACGGGGGGAAGGATTGCCTGGAGGGGATTGTAACCATGGCAATGAGACGATATATGATAGAATTAATGTAAAACCAATGTTCTCCCATGTAAACTATCACATAATTCACAATAAAACATTTAAAAAAAAAAACAAAAACACCCTTACGCAGTCAGATCAAAGTCTTTATTGAATTCCTACAGAGTCCTGGCGTGGCACACTGTAGGTTAATGTGCTGGACTGCAATGTCACCAGCCACTCCTCGGAATTATTCAAGGGTCACTATGGGTTAGAATCCACTGGATGGTACGTAATCACAACAACAAACAATGTCTTCAAGACCTAGGGTCTTCAGAATGTTAAGTGTTTTCCAATGTATTTAACAAAATAAAAGGATGTCAGAAGTGACAGCAGGAACATAAACAGGAACCTACATATCAGTGTTCATTACAGCACTTTCATAACAGCCACACAGTGGAAACAACCGAAATGTCCATCAATAGATAAATGGATAAACAAAATGTGGCATTGCAAAAATATGTGGCAACCATCCCTTCCATGATACTACTGCTCATGTGGGTTCAATAATCCCTTGCATTGGCCACACAGAGCTCAGACACCACACTTAGAGTTATGCGGTTTACTAGGGAAGTCAACAGGTTACAGGAGTCCTGCTGCTAATGGGCAAGGTTATTAGTTTAAACCCTCCAGTGGTTCCTTGAAAACCTTATATACAGGGTCACTATAAATCAGAACCGACTTGACAGCACTTAACAACAGGTTACAAGTCAGGACCAGAAAACGCACAAGGCAGAGTTCTTCAGTCAGGACGGCCTCTCCCTCAGCAGTGCCCACAGACCCGTCTCCTTGTGCCTGAGTAATGTAACAAAGCTCTGAGGCTGCTGACAATTGCCCACAGGACACACCACATAAGCCTCAGCCTGAAGGCACTCAGCTGTAGTCCAGTGGATCAGCAAACCTGTCGCCCGTCTCCCCCTAAGTAGGTTCCTAGATGCACCCCACTCTGCAAGCAAGCCTCTTGCCCAAAGTCATTTTTACTTGCTGGGAAGCCGATTGCTCTGTCTTGTGCTCTGGTTCATGGCTGTCCTTTTGTTCTCCTCTACCCTCTACCACTCCTCTGAAGTCATAGTTTTCTGTCCGTGGGCGGAGGAGGTTCAATGTACAGGGATCTCAAGGGTCTCCACTCTTGGCTCTTTGATTTGATGGTAGTAAGATCCCCAATACCTGCTTCTCAGATTGCTCACTTTATATCCATGCTAGAGTTTCAACTTAACATCAAACATAGAGTTTGAACTCTAACATCCACAGCTGAGTTGTATCATTCTATTCAGTATCTTTTCTTACCCAGACCCAGCAAGGCAGACACGTTGGGTGGGAGTTAGACTATGGCTACAAGAGACATTGGATAATTCACTACACCACAGGCATAGACTCATAAATACCATGAAGAGAAATGAAGTCCGAATACATGATGAACCTTAAAGTGTCAGAATTACACACAGAGAAATTGTTGAGATGGTATATTTTGTTATGTATACTTCCACCACAAAAAAAGTTTTTTTAAAAAAAGAATGCATTCAGGTTATAAGTATTTTCACCCTTGCTTTAGTAGGTAAGGTGACCACTTGTATACGTTGTTGTTATTAAGCGCCATCGAGTCAGTTCTGACTCACAGTGATCCTGTTTAGAGTTTCCAAGGAGTGGCTGTTAAGTTTGAACCACCAACCTTTCAGTTCAAACTGGCCTTGATGTCTAATGCTTATCCTATGGCACCACACCAGGATTCCTGTAAATGTCATAGTCCCAAATAAATAATACCTAAAGGAGTCTGGTAGCGTAGTGGTTACAAATTGGGCTGCTAATCTCATGGTCAGCAGTTCGAAACTAATAGCTGTTCCGTGGGAGAAAGATGAGGCTTTCTGCTCCCGTAAAGGTTTACAGCCTCGGAAACCCTGTACAGGGTCACTATGGGTCGGAACCGACTCCACAGCCCATAACAACAACAACAACAAGGATATCTTTTCTCCCACCACTCTCCGATTCCTTCCACTGAATCTCAACACATAGACATACATATAAATCAGTCATATGTAAAGAAAAGAAAGCCCTTTTTACATCTATGTTACTTTGAAAGGAGCCCTGGTGGCACAGTGGTTAAAGCACCTGGCTACTAACAGACAAATTGGCTGTTTGAACTCGCTAACTATTCTACAGAAGATGTGGCAGTCTGCTTCCATAAGATTTAAAACCTTGGAAACCCTAGTGAAAAGTTCTACAGTCCTACAGGGTTGCTGTAACTTGGAATCACCTAGAAAGCAGTAGGTTTGGTTTTGGTTACTTTGAAGCTTCAAAGAACTGAGTGTAAATACAAGTGTATAAAGTGAGTCAGGTCTGACATTTTCCTCAAGGATGGGTCAAGCAACTAAGGGTCCTTTTATCAGGTCCAAACAAGATACAACTGACAGCACCCCTGCCGGATAGCTTATTTACAAGTTGTACTCCTCCAACGTGGGAAGTAAGCTTCTTGAGAACCTGCCACCAAGGACAGAGTAATATATATATATATATACACACACACACACACACACACACACATATATATACACACACACACATATATATACATATATACATA
>NW_006408577.1:14702255-14711966 GCF_000296735.1 Chrysochloris asiatica | reverse complement strand
ACACACACACACACATTAAAAAAGCCACACACACAAAACTAGCAGAAAAGAAGCTAAAATCTGTTCTAGCAATGGTTGCTGCTGTTGGGTGCCACTGAGTTTATTGCAACTCACAGTGACCCCACGTGACCAAACAAACCTCCTTCATAGGGTTTTCTGGTGGCTCTGTAGGCTAAGCACTGGATAGCTAACTGCAGCGTCAGCAGTTCAAACCCACTAACCACTCCCTCAGGAGCGGGGGGAGGCTTTTGGGTCCCATAAAGATTTGTCGAAACTGACTCGATGGCACTTAACAACAACAACAACAAAGATTTGTTAGGTGCCATCAAGTCAATTCCGACTCATAGCAATCCCATGCACAACTAAATGAAACACTGTCCTGTCCTGTGCCAGCCTCACAATTGTTATGCTTGAGCCCACTTATACTGTCACTGTGCCAAAGAGGTCTTCCTCTTTGTCACTGACCCTCCACTTTACAGAGCGTAACGTTCTTTTCCAGGGACTGGTCCCTCTTGATAGTAAATGCAAAGTATGAAAGATGAAGTCTCACTATCCTTGCTTCTAAAAAGTGCGTTCTGGCTTTACTTGTTCTAACACAAATCTTGTTCTTCTGCCAGTCTATGGGACTTTCAATATTCTTCAACACCGTATCTCACATACATCCATTCTTCTACAGTCTTCCGTATTAGTTATCCAACTTTCACATGCATATGAAGGTATTGAAAATATTATGGCTCAGGTTGGGTACACCTTAGTCCTCTAACTGATGTCTTTGTTCTTGGAAACTTTAAATAGATGGTGTGCAAATTTGCCTAGTGCAATACACTGTATGATTTCTTGATTGCTGCTTCCATGAGTCTTGATAGTGGATCCAACCAAAATGAAGTCTTTGACAGCTTCAATTTTCACTTCAGTTATGATTGGTCCATTGATGAGGGATTTTTGTTTTCTTTACATTGAGGTGCAATCCATACTAGAGGCCATAGTCTTTGATCTTTGTCAGAATTATTTCAAGACCTCTTCACTTCCAGCTAGCAAGTTTGTATCATATGCATTCTGCAGTTTCTGCTTCATACAGTACAGCTTCTTGGATTATTTGCTGAAAATATAGAATGAATAAGTGTGGAGAGATAATACAGCCTTGGCACATACCTTTCCTGATTTTAAACATTCAGTAACCACTTGTTCTGTTTGAATGACTGCCTCTTGGTTTATGTACAGCTTCCTGATAAACCCAATCATGTGTTCTGGGATACCCATCTTTTCAGTATTATCTATAGTGTGTAATGATCCATATAGTCAGAATAATCTACAGAGTGAATGAAGCACAAGTAAACATTGTTCTGGTAATTCTCTGCTTTCATCCAAGATCCATCTGAGGTAACAATCCCTTGTACGATTTCCTCTTCTGAATTCAGCTTGAGTTTCTGGTAGGTTATCTGTCGTAGAGTTGCCGCTGTTTTTAACTATCTTCAGAAAAATTTTACTTGTATTTGTTTGTAATGATACTGTTCAATGATTTCTACGTTCTGTTGGTGATCTGTCTTTGGAATGGGCACAAATATGGATCTCTTCCAATCAGTTGGCCAGAATCCAGAGAGCTTGTCTTCCAAATTTCCTGGCTTAGATGAGTGAGCACCTCCAGGGCTGCATCAGTTTGTTAAAAGATTTCAATTTGTGTTCCAGCATTTCCTGGAGCCTTGTTTTTGCCAATATCTTCAGTGCAGCTTGGAGTCCCCCACCCCTTCCTTCAGTACCTTTGATTCTTGATCATATGCTACCTCTTGAAATGGTTGAACACTAACCATTTTTTGATACAGTGTCTCTGTTTATACATTTCTTTTGATGTGTCCTGCATCATTCAATATTTTGCCCTGAGAATCCTTCAATATTTCGTTCTTCCCTGTTGGTTTTCTAACCACGTTTAATTATAATACTTGACTTTGTCTTCTTGAGATGCTCTTTGAAATTTTCTGTTCAACTCTTTTACCTCATTTCTTCCATTTGCTTTAGCATCTCTGGATTGCAGAGCAAGTACAGAGTCTCTTCTGACATCCATGTTGGTATTCTCTTTCTTTCCTACCTTTTTAATGACCTTTTTCTTCCTTCCAGTATGATGTTCCTGATGTCATCCATAGCTCTTCTGGTCTTCAGTCATTAGTGTCTACTGCATCAAATTTGTTCTTGAGCTGGGTCTCTAAATTCAGGTGGGATATTTTTTGAGGCTATATTTCTGCTACTGTGGACATGTTTTCATTGTCTCCACTGTTTCTCCATATGGTAAGCACTGGACTGAGAACCACAAGGTTAGCAGTTCAAGAGTAACAGCTACTCTACAGGAGAAAATTAGACTTTCTGTTCTTGAAAAGATTTAAAGCCTTGGAAACCCTAGACAGGATGGCTACGAGTAATAACTGACTTGAAGGCACTTAACAACTTCCCACAGATGCAGTCAACTTGATTCCTTTGTATTCCATCTAGTGAGGTCCATGTGTATAATCACCTTTTATGTTGTTCTAAAAAAGATATTTGTAATGCACAAGTATTGGTCTTGCAAAATTCTATCGTGCCATCTCAGCATCATTACTATCATTAAGGCCATATTTTCCAACTACTGATCCTTCCTCTTTGTTTCCAACCTTCGCATTCCAATCACCAGACATTATCAATACATCTTGATGACTGCAGGTTTGATAAATTTCAGACTGAAGAAGAATTCTTCAATTTCATCATCATTGGCTTTAGTGGTTGGTGTGTGCATTTGAATAATAGTGATATTAACCGGTCTTCCTTCCTTTCATTGATAGCACTGTACTTCAAGACAGATGTTGAAATGTTCTTTTTAATGATGAATCCTATTTTTTAGTGATGAATCCTCTTGAAATTGTTGTTCCCAGCACTGTAAACATATGGTTGTCAGATTCAAAATGGCCAATACAAGTCCATTTTACCTTAGTAACGCCTAGGATATTGATCTTTTTGAGTTCCAATTTATATTTGACAACTTCTGATTTTCCTAGATTCATACTTTGTATATTTCATGTTCAAATTATTAATGGATGTCTGCAGCTGTTTCTCCTCTACTCCACTTATGTCATCACAGTTAGCTCTACTTTGAGGAGGCAGCTCTTCCCTGTTTGCATTTGGAGTGCCTTCCAACCTGAGAGACTCGTCTTCCGAAGCTCATCTTCTGACAATATTTTCCTGCTATTCATCATGTGCTCATCTTATGGCAGTGTATCTGACGATGGTCTGTTACCATTCATAAAAGTTTCCAGGCTAACTATTCAAAAGTAATCCACCTTTCTTTTCTGATCTGTCAGTCTGACCCTGCTGGTATTCAAAACACGAGTAGCAGAGCTTCCAGCATCACTCCAACACACAAGCCACCACAGTACGGCAAACTGAGACAAGTAGTGGCATGAGGCTTTACTGCCCCAGAAACCATGTCGTTTTATAGGTGGACTCTACCATGTAGATTCTTATAGGTTGCTCTGAGACGGAATGGACTCAATGTCAGTGGGTTGTAGGGCTTTCTTGACTGTAATCTTCACAAAAACAAACACCAGATCTATCTTCTGTGGAGGCGCTGAGTGGGTTCAAACCAGTAACCTTTTGGTTAGCAGCCAATTGCTTAACCATGGTGTCACTAGGAATCCAGTTGCTATTGAGTCAGTTGGGACTCCTGGTGACCCCATGTGTGTCTGAATGGAACTGTGTACCCTACTGCTTTCAGTGGCTGGTTTTTCTGAAGTCGTTTCCTGGACCTTTCTTCCAAGGTACTGCTGAGTGGACTCAACTTCTAACCTTTCAGTTAGAAGACAAGTGTACCACCTAGGGACTTCAAATACCTAAACGTCCATCTTTACATACTAGATGAACAGAGATTATTTCTTTTACTGTTGCACTGTGATTGTTGTATTCTAAACCTTTAAACCGATTTCTAAGTTGCCTTAAATCTCAAGTCATGGCTTAAATGGGCCCCATCTCTGAAGTTTTGCAAATGTCGATATAATAATAAAAACCATGTCATAACTTTTAAAAGAAAAACTAAGTCTTATACATTAAAAATAAAACTAGTTGCCAATAATAACAAAAAACATGTTATAGCTTTAAAAAAGAAAAACAAATTCATATGCATTAAACAAACAAACAACCTAATTGCCATCAAGTCAATTCTTACTCATAGCAACTCTGTAAGACGGATTAGAACTGCTCCTCAGGGCTTCTAAGGTTGTCATCTCTATGGTGCAGCTGGCGGCTTGAACAGCTGCTAACATTTTAGGTAGCAGCTGACCACTTGACTACTTGCGAGTGTAATTATATATGTTTAAAAGTATGAGTATTTCTATAGTTATACACAGATACGAGAGTCCTGGTGTGGCACTGTAAGACAAGCACTGGACTCCAAGGTTGGTTTGAATCCCAAGGTCAACGGCTGAAACTCACTAACTTCTCAGAAACCCTACAGTGGGTCACTATGAGTCAGAATCAACTTGACAGCACTTAACATATATGGGTATTATTTGTGCATGCCTGTATGTATTCCACAAATTCAATACTGACACAATAAAAATACCAATTCTTTAAAAAATATAACTGATATTCCAGTGACCTGTTTATCCTTATTTCTTCTCTACTTGTGGGTACTTATAGGGGTCGAAGAATATTGGGCATCAAACAGAAGTTTCAGTATCAGGGATATTGGGACTCACGGGCTTAGACTATAAATTCATAGCAAGATCAAAAGACAGCAGTTATATTGGCACACAGAAAAGGACTGAATTTAAATGACTTCTCTTTTATCAAAAAATCAAGGTCAAGAAATGGCCAGTCTGAAGACTGCTGAAAAGGCACTATTATTGGAAGGCCCTTAGAAAGTAAGTAGTAGTCTGGGCTGAGTGAGTCTCCATGGAGTCACATTTGGGCCAGGTTTTCTCAATTGAGAATCAGATAGCAGCATTATGTGAAAGGTAGGCATTATGATTCTAGTAAATGTGACCTACCCTCAGATGCTCATAATAAAAGGTGAGATTCTTATAGGCAGAGCACCTAGAACCACATTGGAATACGGAAGGTATTCAGTAAATACTGTTTTCTTTCCTTTGTCTCTCCTAGATTTCCCCCCAAAACTACGAATATCAAATTTTAAATTATTTTAAGTGCTTTAGTTACTTTTGTCCAGCTTATAATTAAGGAAAGATAATTATAATAGTTGAATATCATTTAGGCTTTGAATATTTAGAATCAAGTAACACTTTTTAGTGTTCATCCAGATAGAGACAAGAAACATCAGGCATTTCCCTGAGCCCTGCTGAGCTGTGCTCTGGGAACATGTCTGGTTTCGCCTGACCACTGCTATTTATGCCAGTCCACACTGAACTGCAGTCTGCAGCCATTCCTCCACTACCACAACATGAGTTCTCACAGGGAAAAGGAAAAGCTGCTTCTGAACAACAAACAAGTTAAGGAAATCTCATTTAGGACACCAATAGGACTGTCAAACAGTTAAGTTTCATTTTCTATGCTCATTTCCTAGTCATGTCACGCCCTAGCTGAATGACACAACAGCACTTGTGACACATGAATAAGCTCTGTAAGATTCTGAGACCAGTTCCTTAAGCAACTGCTGTTTAATGAAGGAGGGGGCAAAAATGAGAACTGGGTGACGGTATCAGAATATCATCTTCATTGTTTAGCTTCTTACAACAGGACTATTCTTTATATCCTGTAGCTGAAACTAGGAGTCTGAGCTTGTATTAGAACTTTTAAACTAACAAAACTGAATGCTTAGCCCTAAGCACACTGCAATCTGAAAATCATGACTTAAGCATCTTTATAATAAGGTACGTCAATGATTTCCTCTATACACTCCTAATCTCTTAGTAAAATGCTTTTATTCAACTTTTATACAACTCACGAGAAAGCCCCTCACTTAACAAAATACTCTAATGTATATAAGCTTAAGTATCCTGCCTGAGCAAATCTGCATCCTTGATAACAACACATGTGAGACCAGCGGAGCTGCCTCTTTTAAGAAGCCACGTTTTCTGATTTCTGCCTTCAGGGATCTTACTGTTAAATTACACTGCCTTTTTCAGGTTGTATAACACATGCTAACTGAAATCGACTGCCTAATATGGGATCGCTTAGTTTACAAATGTATTCTACAAAAGAATTAAATGGCATAGGGGTTGGGGGCGCAATGAGCACCCTTAGACACATATCATTAAATTGGTTCAGCCTTTTTTAGACAATAGCACAGCAATGCATGTGCAAAGCCCTAACCCAGAAATCCCACTCTCAGGAGTTTATTAGAAAGAAGTGACCAGAGTGGTAGACAGTGATGCATATGAAAGTGTTTATAGCAGCATTTTAATAATATGAAATATTGAAAATAACCTAGATGTCCAACAATAAGTTATTTGTTGGATAAGCTATTGTTCATCTAGATCTGGAATACTGTGGGACAATTAAAGACTCATGGTTGTTGTTGTTGTTGTTAAGTGCCATCGAGTCGGGTCCGACCCATAGCGACCCTGTACAGGGTTTCCGAGGGTGTAAATCTTTACGGGAGTAGAAAGCCTCATGGTAGGCAACCTCTAAAATGGCTTCCAGTGATACCCATAATTCCTGGTTTTCATATTCCTTGTGCCACACCATTCGTCTGTCATTATTGTCTTACTGTGGTGGCTTGCATGCTGGAAGCTATGCCACCGGTATTTTAAATGCCAGCAGTGTCACCCATGGTGGACAGGTTTCAGATGAGCTTCCAGATGAAGACAGACTAGGAAGAAGGAAAGACTGACTACTTCCAAATATTTACTCACTGAAAACCTTATGAGTAGCAGTGAAACATTGTCAGCACCATAATATTGAATATTGAGACATGATGAAGGACACCAGAATAATGTCAGAAATAGTTGTTAAGTGCCATCGAGTTGGTTCTGACTCATAGTGATCCTGCATAGGGTTTCCAAGGAGCAGCTGGTAGTTTTGAACTACTGAGGCTGTGGTTCACAGTCAAATGCCGATCCTACAGCACCACACCAGGAGTTCATCATCAGAAACAGTGCTGGAAAATTAGCCCCTAAGGGTGAAAGGCAATCTAAATACAGTTGGGGAAGAGCTGCCTCCGCAAGATAGAATTGAGAGTGAATGCACCTTCATATGCTGATGGGGCCCAACTCAAAATGAGGAGAAACAGCTGTAAACATCCATTAATTATTGGAACATAGAATGCACAAAGTATGAATCTAGGAAAATTTGAAGTTTTCAAAATGAAATGGAATGCATAAACATCTATATCCTAGGCATTAGTTATACCATTAGTGAAATGGACTAGTATTGGCCATTTTGAATTTGATAGTCAAATGGCATGCCAGTAATGACAAATTGAAGAGGAATGGTGTTGCATTTATCACCAAAAACAACATTTCAAGATCTATCTTGAAATACAACGTTGTCTGTGATAGGCATATAGCTATTATCCTACAAGGAAGAGCAGTTAATACATCTATTATTCAAATTTACACACCAACCACTAAAGCTAGTAGTGATGAAATTGAAGAATTCTACCAAATTTCTCACACTGAAATTGATCAACAATGCAATAAAAATGTATTCCTAATAACTGGTGACTGAAATGCAAAAGTTGGAAACAGAGAAAGGATCAGTACTTGGAATATATGGTGTTGGTAATAGAAGCAATGCTGGAGATGGCATGATAGAATTTTATACAGCACCGGTTGGAATACACAGTAATCAAATTGACTACATCTGTGGAATGAGACGGTGGTAACACTCCATATCTTCAGCCAAAACTAGGCCAGGGGCAGACTGTGGAATAGACCATCAATTGTTCATATGCAAGTGGCAAGTGTCAGAACATGCCAACATGCAATCATCAACTAAATATAAATACAACACCACAATGTCTTGAAGAAAACAGACAATTCCAGCATACATGAAGAAACAAGACAGCATGCTTCAAACAAGTGGCCAAAATACAGAATCAGGAAATATACCAGAAATGGTATCAGAACTGTTTGATAAAAAAAAAATTCAAAGAATGATATTTTGGCACCTTCAGTGGATTGAGAGAAAGATACAGGAAAACACAGAGAAAACAAAACAAAAACAAAAAACTTTAGAAAAACACTACAAGAACAAAATGAAAAATTGAAAACCATATAAATATAACTAAAAAGTGGTAAGATTAACACTAAGAATTCAGAAATAGTGCATTGAAAGGGCAAAGAAGTAAAACTGAAGCAATGAAAGGTCGAATTACTGAACTGGAAGACAACTCTCGCAATATCACTGAATTGAAAAGTCATTTGAACTGTAAGGTGGGTGGTTCAAGCTCACCAGCTGCTCCTCGGAAACCCTATACAGGGTCACTATGGGTCACCACTCAACTCGACAGCACTTAACAACAAGAGAAACAATCAGAAAAAAGTTTAAAAATCTGAAAAAAGCCTAAGATTTATGTGGAACTCTATCAAGATTTATGTGGGACACTGTCAAGAGGAATAGCATGTTATTGAAATTCCATAAGGGAAGACAACACACCAAAAAAAAAAAAAAAACCAGAAGAAATTGTCAGAGTTGGAAGAAAATTTCCCTAAAATCATGAGAGAAGATAATGCATTCATGAAGCTGAATGAACACAACAGGATAGACTCCAAAAGAAAATCACCAAGACATATTATAATCAAACTTCCTAAAACCAAGACAAGGAAAAATTCCTGAAAGCAATTCAAGAAAAATGAAAAGTTACCTACAAAGGAGAACTAATAAGATTAAGTTCTTATTTCTCAACAGAAACCAGGCAAAAAGACAATGAGATTACATACATAAAACTCTGAATCATATATCTAGCAAAACTGTCCCTTCAAAAATGACAGCACAATTAGGATATTTCTAAAATAATAGAAATTAAAGGAATTTGTAAAAACCAGATTAACTGTATAAAAAAATACTAAAGGGAGATCTTTGTATAGAGAACCAGCAATAGTAGACAACAACCTGAGTCAAAAACATATGACAGGATAGCAGTTTGGGCAGTGGCAGTTTGGGCAGGTAGGAAAGGCTTCATGGGGGAGGGACTGAAAACCCAGAGAAGCTGTATTTACGGAACAACACCAGAGCTCTGGATCTAGCGTAAGGTGCAGGGTGTCAGTTTCCCGCACATGCAAGTGGAAAAATCATGATATAAAGGAAAATACTGTGATTTAGGAATTGCTTGAGACAGGACTCCTTCTGTGGTCAACTGCCCGGTGGAGTCCAAAGGCGGTGCTACAGCTAGACCCACACAGGGAACCTGCACTAAAAGCAGTGCAGTGACATTTGAAGGAGGGGTGGGGGATTCTACACATTTTTTCCTCTTCTTCACTGTCGCGCCTTCTTTGCCCAGCCTGGACGCCTTCAAGCAGGTGGGTGTGCACCCCCCAAAACAGTCCAGTGTTGAGTCCACAGTTTTCCCAGGGCACAGAGAGAAAGAGCTTGGTGGCTTCTTATGACGTCAGCAACAGGGTCACAAGCCTAAAATTAACTTGTGCAGGACCCTTTACTCCAGCCTATCTAGCAAGAAAAAAGCAGGCCCATCAGGCCTGACAGACAAACCATATGAACAATCTGTAAAATCCTAACATAAAAGGATGCAACTATCTCGAGAATTACGCTGTGTGCACATGCAGATACCTAACA